>NC_087217.1:3104442-3124442 GCF_015104395.2 Macrobrachium nipponense | reverse complement strand
CATTAGATTTTTGCCCAGTTTTTACAGAATATTTATGCTGGCTTAGCCTTACTTCTAAGCCTTTGCTAGACTGTCCGAGATAAAATGAGGGACAATCCATACATGGAATTTTATATATTATGTTGTTGCTTTCTCTGGGGCCATTTTTTATTAACATTCCTTTTAGTGTGTTATTATAGGAAAAAACAAGGTTGACATTAAAAGCTTTTAACAATGATTTAATGGTTTCAAATCCGTTAAAATAAGGCAAACTGAGAATGTTCTTAGAATTTTCTTTCTGCGTGTTACTTACAGTATAAAACTTTTTGTGGGCTTTAGTATAACAAATGTCGAATATATGTGAAGGATAGCATAAATCTTTCCATATTTTTCTTATGTATTCAATTTCTTGATCCAAATATTGTGGACTGACAATTCGCAATGCTCGTAAAAACATAGAAGAAAAAATTGATATTTTTATGTTAAGATGGTGGCCTGAGAAGAAATGAACATAAGTTAAGTTGTTAGTCGGTTTCCTATAAATACTGAATTTACATTGAAATGGTTCTCTATGTATCAAAACGTCTAAGAAAGGGAGGCAATTGTCTTTTTCTAATTCTAGAGTAAACTTAATCGATGGTACCTGGTTATTTAATTTAGAGAGTAAATCATTTACATCAATACCGACAGGAAGAACAGCTAAACAATCATCAACATAACGATACCACTTTACAGGAATATGAATGATATTAGGTAAGTAGCATTTTTCAAAGAATTCCATATACATGTTTGAGAGTAATGGTGATAAAGGATTTCCCATTGCCATGCCAAAAATTTGTTGGTAAAATTCACCATTGAATATAAACTTACAATCACAAATGCACAAACTCGTGAGTGAAATAATGTGACTTATAGGTAGAGGTAATTCATGCTGAGCTAGTTCATTACTAAGATATTCTAAAATAGAGTCTATAGGGACTTTAGTAAAAAGAGAACATACATCAAAACTAACGAATCTATCAGTAGGGCAAAGAGCAATTTTGTTTAATTTATCAACTAAATCTAGAGAATTATATATATGAGAATCGGAGATAGTTCCAAGTAACGGGGACAAGATCTTAGTGATATATTTCGAAAGTTTATATGAAATTGAACCAACAGTACGGATAATAGGCCGCATAGGGTTATTTTCTTTGTGCGTTTTGACTAATCCGTAAAAGTAAGGTAGCGAAAGCCCACAAAAAGTTTTATACTGTAAGTAACACGCAGAAAGAAAATTCTAAGAACATTCTCAGTTTGCCTTATTTTAACAGATTTGAAACCATTAAATCATTGTTAAAAGCTTTAAATGTCAACCTTGTTTTTTCCTATAATAACACACTAAAAGGAATGTTCATAAAAAATGGCCCCAGAGAAAGCAACAACATAATATATAAAATTCCATGTATGGATTGTCCCTAATTTTATCTCGGACAGTCTAGCAAAGGCTTAGAAGTAAGGCTAAGCCAGCATAAATATTCTGTAAAAACTGGGCAAAAATCTAATGCATTATTCATTCATTGTGAAAATAACAACCACCGAATAAATTGGATTGATAGTTCAGTAATTACAAGGTCAAGAGATGTCTTATCACAAAATCTTTTAGAATCTGCTTTAATACTACTTCTTACTTTTCATTGTAATTTCAATGTTAGTCGTGGCCTTTTTTCATTTAGACCCTTGTATCTGTAACATGTTTAAGAATGACCTCAAAGATATAATTACTGACTTAAATAAAAAGGGTTATTCATGTTTAGTCGTCTGTCATTTTCCTATTTGTGGGCGTTTGTGAGCTCGTAACAAAGACACTGGAGTATTCATATGGAACGTGCTGCCACAAAAGCTCGTACCTCTGAAAAGAATGTTTGGAAATATAATTTTTTTTAAATTATGCTCATGCCATCCTCTGATACTTTACTTCTGTCATGTAAATTTTCGAGTGTTTTAAGCTTCGGAAACAAATACTGTGTCGTATATACATTTTATTCCTCTCATTCTATCAGGAGAGTGAAAAAAAGAAAAAAGAAAGAGAGAGAAAAAAGGAGATATACGTTTAATGGGATATGGGGGCCAAAAGGCACTTTTTTTGGGGCTTGCTTTTTCATAGTAGTTCACTGACATTTATTCGCTCAGTTGTGAGTATCGTTTGTTTACTTGATAGGCTTCTTTAATTCTGTATTCGACAGATGTTCTGCTTTATAGTTTTTTTTTTTTTTATTTGCTATTGTTCCTTATCCTAGATTGTGAATCCAATATGTATTACTAACTGTTATAGAATATTCGTACATGAGGATAGAAACTTTATTTCATACTATCGTAAGAAACCATGCCATATTTTTTCTGTATTAATTGTATTTGTTTTTGGATATCACAAGCCACTTTTTGCAATAAAGGAAACAGTGAGTGCGCTTCTGTGTATTGCTGTTAGGCATTCCCTCAGAGAGGCATGACCTAGTTAATCCGAAATTGCTTGAACCACGCGAGTCTTTGCAAAACCAAAATACAAAATTTCACGTATCATTCATTTAGGATATTAATCTTATTTATTTTGCTGCAAAATTATGTTTGTTTACGATAACGTTCTAATGAAATGTACATACACACAACACGATATTTTCAGCAGGTTTTTAGAATTGTACGGTTTTCATTTATAACGGAATGTCACTAGTCAAATTTGGCTGATCACCTCATTGTTAGTTGGGCAAATTCTTCCACAAACTGCCTGTCTTGCTTTTAAATATTTGTTGTTGATGTTATGATTATTATTATTATTATTATTATTATTATTATTATTATTATTATTATTATATTATTATTATTATATTATTTGAAGGTAGGAGACCCTCTCTTAAACATGTTTTGTTAAAGATGATGGCAGCATCAGTGGAATTGATTTTATATATGGTCTTTTCAATTCTTCTTATTATTCTCTTCTCATCAGGGCTGATATTTGCTAATAGCTGGCCGATGTTCATATCTTGGTTAAAGAAATGTTTTCTAAAAATACTAATTTATTGTTATGATAACAAAAGTGATTAACAAATCTTCGTAATGGAATTCCAACGTTTCCAACCGTATCATCGGTTCATTTTCAAGGAAAGGTGAGCGTGAACTGATTGGAATGGGGTCGTTCGGCGGTATTTATTGTGTCCCAGGTGCTCTGTCTGATGGGCGCTGCGTTTTCATTGGGCTGAACAGAGGATTAAGTCCCTGAGTCAAGCCGTCTTGCAGAGGTGGAAGCTCGCACTGCTCTTCGCGTGCGGACGCTGGAGACTGGGAGCATAGTATTGGGCAGGGGCACCTGATTGGTCCGTTCGATCGGCTCTATGGTGCCGGCGGGCAGCGCCCTACGTGCCACCGTCGGGAGGATGAAGTCTCTTGAGTGGTGTTAAGGCTGGGTCTCTCCTTCCGATGTGTAGGGCCTCTAAGAGGCGGAGGCGACGGTGGTCTGCTGCCTTATCGATAATACCAATATTAGGAATAATGTCCTTCCGAGTTATCCTGGTATTGTGGACGTTTTTTGCATGATTATGGATGGCGCCTTCCTGAGCGTGGCAGGATATCCTCTTGGAAAATCGCATCGTTGTCATACCAATGTAGGCGCCGGGGCATTCCCGGACAGGGCATTTGTATTGGTAGACAACGTTAGTTTTCTTGAGAGGGTCCTGCATCACAGGGGCTGGGTTTGTTTTTCATAATCAGGCCACTGGTCTTCTTGCTTTTATAGTAAATGATCAATTTTACTTTTTTCGCAGGGTCCGTGGGGGAGACATTCCTTTCGATGATGTTACGAAGGGCTCGTTCATCCTCTTTGTATTTCTTGTGAAATGCTCCCTTGTAAAAGAGAGTGACGTCTTCAAGGGCGACGGGGCGAGGCTCCTGCTGGTACCACTTATCGATGTTTCTGCGAATGGCTTTTTCGATGTCCCGGTTGGAATACCCGTTGTTAATTAGAACTTGGGCAACACGTTCTAATTCAGTGTGCGTGTCCTTCCACGAAGAGCAGTGTGAGAGAGCTCTCTTGATGAAGGCGCTGATTGCAGTGCGTTTGTATCTCTCTGGACACTCGCTCTCGCCATTCAGGCACATGCCCAGGTTCGTGGGTTTCGTATACACTTGTGTTACGAAGCGTTCTTCTTGTTGCCCGACGAGAACGTCAAGGAAGGGGAGGCGACGGTCACGTATTTTCGTGCACAGGCGCGTTACGTAACTCTCGTCATTTTCAACCTATAATTTTGAAAAGTATGGCCTCTAAGAGACCCCTTTCGCCCGGTACTCCCAGGGAGGACCCGCCCTTGGAGGACGAGCAAGGCTTCGCCACCGTAAGAAAGAAGAAGAAGAAGAAACAGAAGAAGATTTTACCGATTTCGACAGACAACAACCAGCTCCCTACGACATCAGCACCGAATACGGCGAGTTTTACAGAATTTCCGGCACTTCCCAAGTTCAAAGCTGTTGTTATCGAGGGCCAGACTTCTTATGCTGCAGTCAGGGCCCTTGAGAAAAAATATCCTGCTGCAAACCTCACAGCTAGACCAAATTTAAGGGGGGAGTTTATAATTACTCCCAAGGACCAGAAAGCTGTTGAACTACTCAAGAAGGACAACCTATGCCTGCTACTTGATCCTGCTACAAAAATTAACAAGGGGATGATTTGTAAAGTCCCCAAATACATCACGATCGATAGAGTTCTCGAGGTTCCCAACATCATGGAAGCCAAGAGATGTACTGCCAAAGATGGACAGGAGACTCTCAAGATCGAAGCTACTTTCAAGGGCCAAATTCCGGCCAGGGTCAGCCTTGGAATTCTAGGCACATATGAGACCGAAGCCTTCGTACCAGAGCCTCTGAGATGCTTCAAGTGTCAGAGGTTTGGACATCACAAGAACGAGTGTAAAGCAGAACACATCTGTGGAGTGTGTAGTGCAAAGCATGAAACAGAAGTGTGCTTGAAAAAGTACAAGGAAAAGGGCCACACAGTTGCCCGATGCCCTAACTGCAGCCAGCAACATCATGCTTGGTTTAAGGGATGCCCAGTCAGACTGCAGAGGATTTGGAAGGCGAAGGGCATCCCTCCTCCACCTGCAAGACCTCGGCTACCATCACCGACCAGGAAACCTCCCAGCAACCCCAGGTTCGATCCTAGAACGAACCTACCTCCTGTACCACAAACCACCCAACCTTCCTCCCAACCACCTCAATCCCGGCACTACATCCCTACCCCCTCATCCTCTCCGTATCGCCAAACTCCCGCCCCTCTACCTCCTCCCCCTACTCCCCCAACCCCTCAGGTTACCCCCCTAACCTCTGCATCGCCGAAGACGTCGATTCCTGCTCGTGCCGAAGCAGGAACCCAGACAGAAGACGCAGTTGAAGAAGAAATGCAGACCGAGACACCGACTGTAGCTCCTGTTTTGTTTAAAGAAGCAGGAACACAAACAGAGGAGTTTGTAGCTAAGAAAAACAGCGAAACTCAGACCTGCAAACAAGAAAATAGAACTGCAAACGTCGGTAACGAATACTTCCTCGTAGGAGAATATCAGATCAGAAAGTTCCTGCTGACCTACGAGGAGTTTGAGGCATTTTTAAATAGAGCCATCTCCAATAACGACAGTGACAGTGGTCATCAGCTGTTCTCTGAGCTCGTCCACGCTCTGTTGGACCTAGAGATCAGTCTCCCAGATGACCTCCTGTTAGAAGATTTTAGATACAGATCTCAAACATAAAGATCGCCGCTACATGAAAAGTGCTGTTTATAGCATTAACTGCTTTTTCTTTTACTAAACAATCCTCCTTTCCCCTCCGTTTTTCGGCCGCCTCACGTCTAACGACCGAATATTTCAACTGTCACTCTAACTACCGCTTAAGCTGTCGCTTATTTTTGTTATCCTGTTTCTAAAACTGATAATATTTCGTTTTTCCTTCGTCGTTCCCTATTGCTAAACGATCGACGCTCTCTGCTTTTTTTTTTTTCGTAAAGTGAAATATGGTACTTGAACTCCATAGAGTTGCGCTTTTTTTTCCGTTTTTCTACGACTATAAATTTTCGATTTCATTACTGGCTATCTCTGACTCGCCAGGACTCGCTACTATCGATCTTTATCTTCTACTAATGGGTACCTTAGGGGTTTAAAGGGTTTGTAACCTTGCCTATTCACTTTTCCTTTCACCTTTGAAATCCATACCATTCCACCTGCACATTCCATAGAAATCATAAATAAAAAGATCGCCTCATATCCTTAAATCACCAATGCATCTAAAAAATAATTCAAATGACCTACGGGCTGCTACATTAGCTAAAGCCCGTGCTGGCATAAAGCCAGCTTAATACTCCAACACAACAACAACCCATTCCAACCTCAGTTCACGCTCACCTTTCCTTGAAAATGAACCGATGATACGGTTGGAAACGTTGGAATTCCATTACTAAGATTTGTTAATCACTTTTGTTATCATAACAATAAATTAGTATTTTTAGAAAACATTTCTTTAACCAAGATATGAACATCGCCCAGCTATTAGCAAATATCAGCCCTGATGAGAAGAGAATAATAAGAAGAATTGAAAGACCATATATAAAATCAATTCCACTGATGCTGCCATCATCTTTAACAAAATATTATTATTATTATTATATTTCTTTTGTCTATCACAGTCCTCCAATTAGACTGGATGGTCATTATTATTATTATTATTATTATTATTATTATTATTATTATTATTAAAAGTAATTGCTGCCTCAGCTGCGTTAATTTCATAAAGGTTCTTTTCTACTTAGAAGAGCCTTTATAAAAGTAACGCAGCTGAGGCAGCAATTACTTTTAATAAAACATGTTTAAAAGGGGGTTTGCTTCCAGCATATTATTATTATTATTATTATTTTTTTTTTTGCTCTATCACAGTCCTCCAATTCGACTGGGTGGTATTTATAGTGTGGGGTTCCGGGTTGCATCCTGCCTCCTTAGGAGTCCATCACTTTTCTTACCATGTGCGCCGTTTCTAGGATCACACTCTTCTGCATGAGTCCTGGGGCTACTTCAGCCTCTAGTTTTTCTAGATTCCTTTTCAGGGATCTTGGGATCGTGCCTAGTGCTCCTATGATTATGGGTACGATTTCCACTGGCATATCCCATATCCTTCTTATTTCTATTTTCAGATATTGATACTTATCCATTTTTTCTCTCTCTTTCTCTTCAACTCTGGTGTCCCATGGTATTGCGACATGAATGAGTGATACTTTCTTCTTGATTTTGTCAATCAACGTCACGTCTGGTCTATTTGCATGTATCACCCTATCTGTTCTGATACCATAGTCCCAGAGGATCTTTGCCTGATCGTTTTCTATCACTCCTTCAGGTTGGTGTTCGTACCACTTATTACTGCAAGGTAGCTGATGTTTCTTGCACAGGCTCCAGTGGAGGGCTTTTGCCAGTGAATCATGCCTCTTTTTGTACTGGTTCTGTGCAAGTGCCGGACATTCCCTTGCTATGTGGTTTATGGTCTCATTTTTCATATTGCACTTCCTACATATGGGAGAGATGTTATTTCCGTCTATCGTTCTTTGAACATATCTGGTTCTTAGGGCCTGATCTTGTGCCGCTGTTATCATTCCTTCAGTTTCCTTCTTTAGCTCTCCCCTCTGTAGCCATTGCCACGTGTCATCACTGGCTAGTTCTTTAGTCTGTCTCATGTATTGTCCGTGCATTGGTTTGTTGTGCCAGTCCTCTGTTCTGTTTGTCATTCTCCTGTCTCTGTATATTTCTGGGTCTTCGTCTACTTTTATTAGTCCTTCTTCCCATGCACTCTTTAGCCATTCGTCTTCACTGGTTTTCAGATATTGCCCCAGTGCTCTGTTCTCGATGTTGACGCAGTCCTCTATGCTTAGTAGTCCTCTCCCTCCTTCCTTTCGTGTTATGTATAGTCTGTCCGTATTTGCTCTTGGGTGTAGTGCTTTGTGTGTTGTCATATGTTTCCTGGTTTTCTGATCTATGCTGCAGAGTTCTGCCTTCGTCCATTCCACTATTCCTGGGCCGTATCTGATTACTGGCACTGCCCATGAGTTTATGGCTTTTATCATATTTCCGGCGTTGAGTTTTGACTTGAGTATCGCCTTGAGTCTCTGCATATATTCTTTCCTGATCGTGTCCTTCATCTCTTGGTGTTTTATATTTATTATTATTATTATTATTATTATTATTATTATTATTATTATTATTATTATTATTATTATTATTATTATTATTATTCATAAGAAGAACGATAAAGGTTAAGTGAATTCGTACTATACATTTGCGTCATTCTCTTTATATTTCTTATTATAGTCATTCATGTTTTTCTTTCACACCCTTTTACTTGTTCATGTCCTTTTACAGTCATTTATACTACTTTGCTCTTTGTTAGGAGCCAGGTACCATTTTCGACGGAAACATTCCATTACCAAGATTCTGAAAAGAGGTTGAGCATCGTTTCCTTTTAGATTCACTTCCCTTTTCAGTGGAGTGACAATTTTAGTTTTTTATTCCATATTTTCACTTCTTACTTTTGCTGTAAAATCATAAGTTTCACGGTTGTTATCCCTCCAGTATTATCCATAATATTCCCCTCACTGGACAACAATCATAATATATTCCATAGGTTCTTTTGTGAAATGCAGCAGTGACCATTTCCTGCATTTTAAGACTTTTTCAGTCTGAAAATTAAAAGAAATAGATCGTTACAAGAACGATTCAGAATGCCTTTATTTTGCTGTTAATAAATAGGTTCGATTGCAATGTTTTGAGAGTTTTTCTCGTTTATGCGAATTCACCTCCGCATAGCTGTTCAGGATTCATAAACTGTGATTCATTAGTAATCATTCCTAGAACTTTATTCAGTTATGGGAACACATGAAAGTACAAGGAACATGAATTTGCTGTGTCTTTACCTTGGTAATTACAGCTTAAGTTATTTAATTTTATGAGGCATTTTTTTTTTCTGTATTCGTTTTACCTAACACAGATTATTAGTTATAACAAGTTGGGCTTACATTAGCATATATATAAACATCTTAATCTCTTGTCTTAAAGTTTTTAACATAAAAGACACGCAAACATATTTTATATTCCTGTTGTTTGCGTTCTAGTAGAGCTTTTTTTTCTTTTTTTATAAAGAGCCAAAGAATCCGAGAAGAAAAGATAGACTCGCGGATAGCACAAGGATAGGTACCACGAGATCTGGTTAGTTCCTTAATGTTTTCTGTTAGAATACAAATATTTTGTTTAACACAGTTTAGATTAACTACTATGGATTTAAAGAAATGAATATTAATTGGGAAATAAAGGCATCGTAACTCAGAGTAATTATTGAAGGAATAAGGTATCGCAATCGGCATTGTGCTTGGGAAATACATGCTTTTGATAATGAAATTAGCTCTTTTTTTATTGTTTTTTTTTTCTTTCTTTTTATGTAACCCAAAAGGAATGTCTGAGCGGATTGTGGTTTCCTCCTTTAAGGGGTAGAACGGGGGAAAAAATTGGAAGCAGATTGCAATGGGGGAACCTTTCCTTTCATGCTGGTCTTTTTTCCATATTGCCAAACAACTTTGTTTTTCTGTGGACGCTCCTATGCTGGTCATGTGTAACTTTTACCAAATCTTTCAGTCTTTTCGCTGAAACATGACGCAAAATTTAGCCGTGTAATGCCTCTATTAGTAAATAATTCTCTCTCTTCAGCGTATCCGAATTCTTTAACGTGACATTTTTTTGTTAAAGAAATATAGTGTGAACTTTACCGATAGAAATCGGAGCTTGTTGTTAGAATTCACTTAAGAAAACCTTTCCTATTGCGAACGAACGTCTTTTTAAGTGAATTCTACCAACAAAGTCCGATTTCAATCGGTAAAGTTCACACTATATTTCTTTAACAACAACAAAAAAATTATATTAAAGAATTCGGATAATTAGTTAAGACTTATCATTGCCGTTATGAGTGACAGTTAAATTTTAATTTAGGGACTGTTTGTTCTTCATGATATTAATTCACTAGTAAAACTATTAGATGAAAAGGAAATTGTCAAGTAAATACCTTGTGTACATTAACATAAAATCAGTTTATTGAGAAAGCATCCGTAGTTGATTGAATGTAATTCGCAAGTCATTATCCCTAATTAAAAACCAACAGTGGGTTTTCCCGTTGATCGAAACAAGAATAAATTGGAGAATTAAAATATAACGGGTTCCAGGAATTAAATGGAGTTTTCGTGGAATAGACAAAAAAGAATATTGTCCTTTATTTCTTTCTCAAAGTGAATGACAACAATACGTTTACAAATCTGCTGTTTATTCCTCATTTTAGAGCTAAAAAAAGGAAGCTAAAGTTGGATGAGATGTGTGGCTAAAGGACACCTTTTGTTTGTTCGTTTTCTCAGATATTCTTTTGATAGTTTTTTCTCGATAGGATTCTTTTCTTTTATTTTTATAGATATATTACTGTCTCATTTTCTTTGTAAATTTATTTTTAGCTAGAATGATTACCACCATTCCTTCAAAACCCGTGTGTTCACAGTTGCTAAAATGCTCCCAAAAAGAAAAGAGGTCAGTCATTAGTAATAAAAAAAAAAATTCAATTTTTCTCTCACCACGTCTAAAACTCAGAGCGCATGCAACTATTGAGAAAAAAGGGTATACGATTCCGTTTATTACTGCCCAACAAAGGATGAATGACCCAATTGCTCGGGAATTGCCGTAATCATACCAGTTTGTTGGTGCTTCTGCGAATCGCTTAGAAAGTGTGAGAAATTCTAAGGTCAATCGCAGATGTTCACGAATTATCCTTCATGTGATTATTTGTTACTATCAAGAGTTTTTGAGACTAAGAAAAACCGATTTCATTTTCATTATGGGAAATTATTTGCCTCTCATTCCATTTGATTGTGGTAGCCTCATTTCAACAATACCCTAAACTTTTCTGAAAACAAGATAATCTATAATAGTCTCTCTCTCTCTCTCTCTCTCTCTCTCTCTCTCTCTCTCTCTCTCTCTCTCTCTCTCTCTTCTTTTATTTTCTTTTCTTTCTAAGTCACCCCCTTTGTCAAGCTTAAATATTCTATTTTCTAAGTCACACCCTTTGTTAAGTTTAAATATGCTTTTTACTGAAATATCACTTATCCTGTAGTTTGGTTCTCCACGAACAGAAGTTTATTGTGAATGATCTTTGTAAGCGTGATACGATTAACTTAAGATAAAGTTGCATTTTAAACTTATGCGCCTGAACACGAGAAATACGTTCCATGGTAGTCATAGCGATCTTTGGTAGTTGTGGGAAATGGGGCATATGAGTATTGTTGAATATAACGGGGTTAGGATTTGTAATCGAGAGCTTTGCCTCAATACATGGATTAAGATGGTGGAGGTTTTTATACCCTATTATAATGATTAAGAGAACATTCACTTACTTATCAATTATTACAATATTTAACATCCCTATGTGAACCAGTTACCTGAAAATGTATTTTGTACTTAGTACTTTTGTTCTAGTTAGAGGCCATCAGTCTAAATATTATCCAGATTTTCATATCTATAGCTATGGATAAGATGTATTTTGTGAGAATAGCATGCAATTTGAGGAAACATTAAATATGGCTCAGTTTTTGGGTAGAGAGTTTGCCTTAACAACGAAGCCTCAGTCACTTGTGTGGTAAATTTCTAGTTATGAATGTTTCATTCTTTTCATTGCATCTTTTTTTCACATTTGTTGCAAATTTTTTTTTTAATTTTTAATTTTCAGTGTTACTGCTACTGCATAAAAACTTTTCTCAGCGTTTCATGTTTTGTATTCTTCATGTGGCTGTTATAGTTCAACTAGTTCACTTTTTGCCTTGCGGTATTCCTGGCAAAAAGAAGAGGGGGGTGGGGGGGAGTGAGATATTATTTTATATTTTCACAAAGACCGCCGTTTAAACTTCTTCCTTTATCTCTGTTTACGATATTCAGTGTTAATGTATTAGTTCTTGCGCTAAACAAAATTAACGGATGTGAAAATGTTGTGTATTTATACATACATGAATTTCTTTTTTTTTTTCCATGTCTTGTACATTTGTAAACTAACCTTTTTGTGTTTTATTTATGTTTTTTGTCATTCTTTTTATTTGCTATGTATTCAGGTTTACCTTTTGCGCGTACTTTATTTTGGGTTTCCACCCTTCCTCTTCCTTTTCTCATTTCCATGGTTATCTTCTTCAATATATATTACTTTTAATTTAGGGTACTGTTTATAGACTACAACTTCCCATTTCCCACTCTCGTCTTCACAAAATGCTCCTATCTCTCGCCATAAAAGTCATAATTGCGCTACTGTTTGTGCCAGGTAATATTTTCATGCGTACCCTATTTCCAATCCTTTGCCCCTTTTCAATTTCTAATTCTGTCAAATTTATTACAGGAGCTCCGCACAGAAGGGAAGGAATTGCAGAACCCTTCCCAAATATCTTTCTTTTCATTACTTTTTTACAGCTTCTCTCGATGACTATGTTCTGGTTGCTCGTTTTTTGGGTTTTTATAAACTTTCTTTTCTTAGATCTCCAACGGATTCTCTGTACTATCTAGTTTACTGCCTAAATAAGTCGTTTTTCACTACAATTATTAACTCTATGCGCTCCTGTTTATCTTTTTTACTTCGCATTATGATGTTATTTGGTTTCATTTCTAGCTCATACTTTTCACTGCTTTTATTACCAGCAGGATATTATTACTCTGTATCTTCTTCTATACGTTCTGCTGTCACCTGGACATTAGCAGCAAAGAAATCGTTCCTATTTGACACTAATTATCTAGTCATTTTCCTTCCTCTTCTATTTTTTTATCATAAGATATTATGATGTTTATCCTGTGCATTCCATTTCTTACTCTAGGTATTAACTTCTGTTAATAATTCCCTTTTTACAGAGTCAAAACCTTCACTATATTCTATCGCAGATGCTACTGACGGTTTTTTATAGCCATAAGTCTCTGCTTTACCGTATTGTATCATAAGAATGTCTTCTGTGTAGCCTCCTGTGAATCCTACCTTTGCACTCATTGTTATTGTGGGTCTCAATGTTCTCATCTAATAATATCATACATATCTCATATAGCTAACAGTTTTAGATCTCCTGTTATTAGTCTTTTATTCTCTTTGCTTTTACCTCTTCCAGTGTACTGGTTTTTCTTATATATATATGTCTCATTGAGGTAACGTTCATTTTAACCTGTCGTTAAACAGTCTTATGCCTCATTAACGCGTTAAAGCGCCATCTTTGAGAAGTGCAGTTTCACTTAACGTCTTAATTTTGTGGCATATGTTTCCTGTAGGTTTTAACAACGTCTGAAATTGCCTTAGTGAGTTTTTTTTTTTTTTTTTTTTAGTGTTTTATGTTAAAAGTACTATTCCCGTTGCTGTCGAAAATATCAGTAAAATTTAGATAATTTTGCAGTTCTTTCTTCCTCAGAATATATCAAGTACATTAAGTACATCACTTGTTCAAGTTCAGTATTTCTTAATTGGTGATAAATGTAGATACAAAGAATAGGTAATGGGTAAATCAGACTTTGTCTTGGCCGCCTTACTTGAATAAAAACAGTTGCCATTGTAACAAATCAGACTAGTTATCAGTATAGTAACAGATAAAAATGATTTTTAAAATATGCATTGTATATATAGTTAAATATAACGGTATTATGCTTTACGAGGTACGCAAAAATTAAATTTTTTTTATGGTTTTTGCCTAAGGTTAGAAACTCTCTCTCTCTCTCTCTCTCTCTCTCTCTCTCTCTCTCTCTCTCTCTCTCTCTCTCTCTCTCCTTATTTTTCTTTTCTTTTTTAAATTCAGTTTTATATTTCGACTTTATATTTGGTATTTTTTCCTCGAAAATACTGTAGTAATGTAGAACTGCTCAGCTTTGACATGACATCAATATGCGTACATTAGCAAGAAAATGTTCTTACACAAGTAATTCCAAGATTTTTACTTCTGTTGAATGTGCATAACCATAAACTTTCATAAGTTCTGCTCTTACGTTTTAATACGTAATGTTTGGCGTAAGACACTAATCAAGATATCACTGGAAAGGCAAATCATGTTAGGTTTCATGGAGCATTGTACATATATAATAATTTATTTTTCACAAATATTTTTCTGCATCTCCATTTTCATTCACGGCTAACAATAACTGATCATTATGACATTTAAAAAAAGCAACATCATAGCATGAAGATTAACTGATCTCACTAAACTGGAACTCAGTGAGAGATGGGTGCACTGTGATCGCAGTATTTATACTCCTACACCGGAAAATATGCGAATGCACATGGTCACGTATATACCATCACAAATATTAATCCACAAATGTAGCGTAATATCAAATCCACTATACCTTGGGAAGAACTTACACTCAAAGGAGATATTATTAATCAATAAGTGCTGATGATAACAGCCATTGTCATTTATGATTCCCCTTGGGTATAAATTATCCCCGGAGCATAGGGAAACTGATATTAAATTAGATATTCTTGCGTAATATTTGTAAACATAAAACTCTACGCTTGTATGACTGACTAAGATTTATAGATTTATACACACACAAACATACTGCAACAGATAAAAATGCATTACGGCTTGGTAATTCTCGATGTTCTTAATATTTCCTCATTTTTTTTTTTTTTGAAAAATATATTTTTTGTTTGTAGATCACTCATAGCATCCAGTGGCTCGGACTGAATTTGGTATATCTGTAAACTTACGTAATAATTAATCTGTTCGCATTAACTTAGAGAAAATTGAATCTTTCCCTATATGCTGTCTCTGTGAAACTTGACCGATGTTTTACCATCAACACCTTTGGAAGATTAGGGAGAAAGTGGTTTTTTTATAGCAATAAAAAGGAGTTATTTGGTAGTAACTCTTCATTGTCTCCCATTTCTTCCTAATCTTTGTGGTCATTTTTTATGGGGCGATCTTGCATTCTTTATTACTGACTATGCGATGCCGTATTTGTTGAGGAATGTAGAATATCTACGGATGTGCCATCTGTTGGTTTATGTGTGTGTGTGTGTGTGTGTATGTCTAGTTAAGGTAAACGGACTTAAATGATAAAGACCATGAAACAGCCTTCGTTTTCATTGCGGAGTATATAACTAAGGGTATTTGTCTAAATACGTATGTAGTTGAATAATATGGGTACACCAAAGGTTAAAGACTGTGATGTTCCTGGTGTATATTTAAAAGGAGTACCAAAGCATGAACACCCACAGAGAAGACTTGTATTATTTAATAAATAACACAGATATGTTGGCAGTTTTACCTCTCAAATTCTTTAGCTTTCTCAAGAGATCGGAGATGCATTATTAGATTTAAAAATGCCTCAGTTGCTGATGGTGTGAGCTACGCAGAAATAAAACGGTTTCAAACCTAAATGAAATAACTCTATCATTAGTGAACAGACTTTTAAATTGTTATTTACGAATGTCTTAAGAGTTTTGCGTGGAGGAGGTCTTTGATAAAAGCAACAAAATACACACTGCTACATAATAGAAATTTGTAAGGCAATAATTCGTTTTTATGAAAAGATAGGAGGCCAATTTAAAGTTAGCAGGGTGCGTATTGCCAACAAATATTCCCTTTGGTGCTGTATCGTCTTCAGTTGCGTTTATATACATATATATATATATATATATATATATATATATATATATATATATATATATATATATATATATATATATATATTGCTGGGGAAAAGAAGTACTTGTAGATTGATGGGTCGCATTTTGTCTGATATTCACAACATTAAAAATATATATACTTATGGAAATGACAATTGTAAACAGCAGCGGTTTTGAGTATATTTTTCCCCATATATACTTTTAAATTGTGACAAAGTCTCCTGAATTCTTTACATGTCCGAAGAATTGTCTTTGTGCCTCGTCCCATCTCAGTTCCCCGCTTTATCATTGTTTAGAGCAAGGCAAACACTTGCTTCTGGTCTTTTATCAAAGGTAACGAACGTTTGACAACAAATTGGAAACAAAAGGAGGGGCAGCATCTAACAGTTTACCTCGCTCTCCCCGGACCTGACGTTTAGTGTATTGGATGACTTCTCTGAAGAATTATGTTCTTTAGACTGTGGTGCTTCTCAGTTTACTCGTGAACTTCATCTAATCTCTTCCGCATATATTTTTAAGTCTTCCTTATTTTAATGCTATGTCGTGAAAATGAAACACGCTTGAAATATGTTTTTTGTTTTGTTTTTAGTAAATTACAGTACAGAAGTAATAAATTATTTTCATCCAACGACTCTTTGTGCTTGTTAAGTTCTTTAGATGAATAACAGACAGTCATGATTCCTTGAAGATGCGCACATGTTATGATTTTTATAAACTTCGGGAAAACAATACAAGATTTGGTGAAAGTCACACTTGCCGTGTGAGATATGTCGCGAGGAAAGCTAAGTTGATTGGCACTATGGAACAAAGACCGAGAATAAAGGAACCGCTCTCTAATTGCAGTTCGTTTCCTGTGAAAGAATCGATGGTTTGTCACTTCCCTTCAAAGGAAGGAAATGGAAAATTTTCTGAGCTGCTTCGCTTGAATCTTCTTCAAAAGAGAGAAAACAGCAACAGCAGCTCAAAGGGAATTTGTATACTATGTATTTAATCCTTAGGCACACTTATTCACCAGGAACTGTTGGCAGTCATCTCTAATTTATTGTTTTCCAATTTCATCCGTTTAATATTTAGAAAGGCTGTTTGTGACTGGGGCATAGTAATGAAAGTTGAGAAATAAAAAACTAAAAGTAACCCTAGAATTATATATATAAAATTAGGCCTAGAACGTGTGTACACATGTCTTAAGCAATTGTTTCAAAATGCTGAAAGAGTTTATTTACCAATTGAAGAATCGAATAAATATACTACATATAGTCTCCTGCAGCAGTAATATTAATAAGAGTATTACTATGATGAATAGATATATTAATAATAATAATAGTAATAATAATAATAATAATCATTATTATTATTGTACTTAGGAAGCAGACCCTTTCTCAAGCATACTTTATTAAAAGTAATGGCTACTTCAGCAGCGGTACACTTGTAGAGATTCTTCTCTATTTTGCGAATAGCGGCTTTTTCCGTGCTACTTAAACAGGCTAGTAGAACGCCTATAGAGGTCATGGTCAAATACAGGGTCAAAATTGGTGTATATATTTGAATTTTACAGATAAACTATGATACCATACTCATCAAAGTCATTAACGATTTTCTCTCTCTCTTTTTCTTAAAGCGAGCTTTCGTCTGGAGCTGAGGGTGGACTGATCTTGGTACGGATTTGTTGTTGTTGGAGATTAAGCCAGCCTTGTGCTGGCACGGGCTCTTGCTTCTAGAGCGGACGGTGTCCGTCCTCCTTATATCTGTGGTTGACAGCAGGGGGTCTGCCCTATGCTTGTCTCCTATTGGCTGGTGGCGGTGAGTCTTCGTTTTCATTGGTTGCCTGAGCCAGGTCTCAAGCCACTTTCTTCGAGCCGATGGTTGCGATGCTGCATATCCTGCAGCCGTGTTGCCGCTCTGGTATTTCATGGGAAACTTTTATTTGGTGGAATCTTGATAAAACAGCAAATATTATATATACTTATATATCATCATGATCAACCGTTTCTAGTCCACTGCAGGGCAAGGGCCTCAAACATGTCCTTCCACTCCCTTCTGTTTATGGTCTTTCTATGCTATTCTATGCCCGCAAATTTATACACACACACACACACACACACACACACACACACACACATATATATATTATATATATATAGTATTGTAATAATATATAATAGATATATGTATAAAATATATATATAATATAATGATATCATAATAATAATAATAATAATAATAATAATAATAATAATAATAATAATAATACAGAGAATGCATGTACCTTAACTACATGGTTAAAGGATGTATGGAGAAATCTCTCTTGCACATCAGTTCAACGTTCACCGAGAGATTCGCAGATAGTAACCGAGGAATTTAAATATATCTCCTACCCTTTTATGGAAATCGTTCACCTTGTCATAAACTTATAGCTGGCTTCTTTAACATCTTGAAATAGCTTTGCCAAGTTATGTATTATTATCATTATTATTATTATTGTTTATTATTATTATTATTATTTCAGTAGATGAAACCTATTCACATGGAACAAACCCAACGGGCCATTAACTTGAAATTCAAGCTTCCAAAGAATGTTGGTTTCAACCTCCCACCGCACAGCCCACACTGGAGCAGTAACTGATCATTATACATGAGACAGTAATTTTTCGTCGTCCTTGGGGAGGCGCGAACTTTCGACATCGGAGCGGCATGTCACGACACTAACCACCATACCAGCGGACCAGCTAATATTGAAGATGCTCTACGTTGACAGTAAAATTCCGTCAGCGGATACCAAAAGTACCAGTTTAAACTTCCAGCCATCATAGATATATTCAACCGGCTGTGATTCAGAGTACCCAAGGTGAGAGGAAAGAGCCGAAGGATGTCACAAATGGGTCGAATACGCGGAGGAAGAAAGAGAAAATCAATGTTAAATGACTTGAAATTCAGAAAGAACTACCGGGAAATGAGGACGCTTCCCCAGATCATGCCAGGTGGAGATGACTGACCCATGAATACAAATTCGAACATCTGTACACTTTCCTCTACATAGCTTATTTTTCTTCAAACTCTTGCAAAGACTCAATTTTTTTCATGACTTGAATTCTGTTGTTATCTACTAAATTTCTTAGCATGGTTTCAGTATCTTTGAACCGGCAATTTCATTCGTTTGTTACTTCGTAATATTTTTATTTCCACCCATAGGATTTTCCTTCCCTGCTAAAATTTACCACTCATATACGTATCTTTCAAGATGTGTTGGATCATCTCTCTCTCTCTCTCTCTCTCTCTCTCTCTCTCTCTCTCTCTCTCTCTCTCTCTCTCTCTTTCTTCTCTCTCTCTCTCTCTATATATATATATATATATATATATATATATATATATATTATTTATTAATATATATATAATATATGTATATATATATATATATTGTGATGTTTAATTATCTTATTCCGGATGTTTCCCTCTTGTTTTGTCTCCTATGGTGTTGTTTTTGAAATGTTGGCAAGGGAGGTGTCTTTTGTTAAATGTTGGGTGACTGCAGTTAGTCAGTAGCAAGGTATCGAGTACTGACCAGTCAATATTTGGTCAGCGAGTTTTGAAACATGAGGAAAATTGAATGAAACCTTGAAAAATAGAGGGATTGACACTTGTAGAACATAGAGTAAAACAAAGCAATGTTATTCTAACCCGAGAGGTATTATGAATGATCTTTTGTCCTTATTTGTCTTTAATGATGTCCCGAAGACGAAAATATGAAAATGTTATTTTAATGTCTTGCCACACTTTATTTATTGCCCGTCATACCCTCATCTATGTCATCGCTATCCCAAATCCAATTAAGACACCGGCATTAAGATGATAACGACCCAAGATTTCAAGGAAGTTAGAGAATTAAGGGACCATGACCCCAGTCTAATTTCACAAGTCTTTAAAAGGTCTTTTTAAAGGGATGAGCCCCTGATTGTCGTAAAAATTAGCATCCTCACACTTATGGTCCATATGAACTGACCTCTTATTCTGTCTTGGTTTCTCGCAGAGTTTCGCACCTTCATCTCTGCCCACTGAACCAACCCTCTCAAACTCAGTTAGCACCGTGTAATATTCTTTCCTCCATACCCTTCTCTGCCGGCATTTCAATGACCATTTCAGGTACCTGCTAGGACTAATGGCAGATATCAAAGGACCGAAGGAGATTGCCCCAGTTTTGACAGATGTCAGACAAGACATTTCCGGCCGCTCCCGAAACCGGGTATATATATATTTGGGTTGGTATGCCCCATCAAATTGCATTTTGCCCTAGACAGTTATTGTGACAGTAT
>NC_087217.1:3069442-3099442 GCF_015104395.2 Macrobrachium nipponense | reverse complement strand
CCAAGAAAAAAAATTCTTGTAACAAGCCCAGCCCCAAAAATAAAAAATGTTCTCTCAAGCTCTGATATTACAGCAACCCACAAAATCAGTAAAAATTCTCCAATGTTTAACAGCAAAAACCCCTTTACTGCTCACATAATTAATTACAATGAGACTTAATGTCAAACGGCCATTTATGTAAATCACAACCCCAATAAATTACATCTCCCGTCCAAAAAGAAATGCTATTTAAAGCTGAATCCCCAATTACATCTCTCATAAGAAAAGGAAAAAAAAGGAAAAGTAAAAAAAAGATAATCACAAGTAAACTTCCCCATCACAAAACACATAATATATGCATGATATACATAATCCCGCATTTTCCCCAAGAAATGCAATATGCATAGTTACAGAATTTTTGCCATCGCAACTATTCATCGACTGCACACGGCCAGAAAGCAACCCGTTACACATGCACTTTCATGAAATGCTATGGTCATCATTTCCAGATATTGCAAAAACTCTGAACAATCACCACTAGAGGAAGAGAGTCAGCACAGCACTGTCAGCAGAAAATCCACCTGCGGACACGTGTGCTCGAACTGCAGCATAAAAAATGACTAGTCAGACTCGCAAGTTCAGAAACCCATGATTCTCATAAAAATGTTCTGTACTGACACTAAGTAAGCACATTTCACAAAATTATCTCCAGGATATGAATAAGGTGCTCAAAAATTGTCTCGAAGACTTATCTGTCACATGTTACTGCCCAATTATATAAAAATTATCACCTATTCGGGATAAAAAACTACGATAAACTCGTAATGCAGCAATTATATGCCTCCAAAAATAACACACTGGTGAACATAAAAGATGCACAACATCTCCATAGGACCACAATGCAGTAATGCCATTCGCCTCCAATTAGTCACAAAACCAAAAAGAAAGAACCACAGAACTCTTCTCTTGGCTCAAAAAAAAATCTCCAGGAATTCAACTCAAAAAATCATAACCACAAAAAAGTTCACCCCCAAAAATCAATGCCATCTCCATAATAACACCACCCCAGTGATAAAAATATTTCCTCCACTTAATAAATATCCACACCACACCATATTACCTCTTATTTCCCCAATAACCACATGTTAATAAAAACCACCACTCCAGCAATAAAAAATATTCACCTGTTTTGGCAAATAAAAAATACCTCTATTGCACCAATAACTCCATGTCGAATAAAACGAGTCTCCAAAGAATAATATATCTCCAAGCAGGATAATCAAAAATGAAATCCCATCTCCAAAAAAATGCACTCAAAGCATCTGTGTCCCCATTATAACTAAGCCTTCCAAAGCATAAGGAAAACTTACACCACATCCCATATGCATTTCATTTCCTTTTCTCTTCACTCAAGAGAAAGAAAATCTCTTTCTTAAAAAAAAAACCCTACAGGCATCTCACATCATCAACCAATCATTATCAGCTGAGGTCCTGGCATTGGAAATTCATTATCAAGGGCAAATTCATCCCCCAACACCCCGACACAAAGAAAAAAAAAGGAATTCACCCCCCACTGAAAAAAAAAAAAAAAAGTTTCACCCTCCCGGTAAGCAATGCCCCCGAGGCAGACCACTACCCGCCTTCCCCTTGTAATGGCCCTGTGGGTCGGATCAGCAGAAATTTGCTGAGCGCCTAAGAACGAGTGCAATTCAAGCACAGATTCACATGTATGAAAACTATTCATACACGCGCACATGTTAAACAAAGACGAATGCATCTCTTCTAAACATGCGCCAATAAAGAAAAACATGTCACTTTCTGTTACTATGGGGAAAAAAATTTGATATCCTAAACCAGTCCCATAACACAAAATGATTCAAAAAAAACCCAGGACTCAAAAAAAACACTTTAACAATCACCACTTCTTAATGTAAGAAAACCCGACCGTAAAACACGCTAATCCCGTTGGCACAATGCAAACGTGATCATTCACAAACACGCAGACGTCTCGGGAATGCACTCACAATGTCTCAGTTCCAACTGAATGTTCCCAGCCCCTTGAGGCAGCTCACTTTGGGCAAAATTGATGACTCTAGTTCAATTCTCTCATATCATTGCCACAGTTAACGGACGGATATTTCTCATTACCTCTCACTTAGCAACGGAAATTTAATAATTTAAAAATTTTCCACAATCTCACAAAAGGCTTTATCATTCGAACACCGCTATTATGGCTGTGACATGATTATAATCCCTTTTCCTACCAAAAAAAAAAAAAAAACAAAAAAAAAAAAAAAAAAAAAAAATCTATGTCTCACTCGTCACCAGTCTCTTTGTTAGCGTACCTACATCTTATAGAATATATAAAAAGCCTCTTAAACCGCCTGCCACCAACTGTTAGCCTATCCGCTGCCCCGGTATTTAACATTTGGTATGCGTTAAGCCATTGCATTAAGGCGAACTGGTTACACTCAATCTCTCCCCCCCCTCTCTCTCTCCCAATGTGATCACTGGCATTAGTCTTTTCTCTCTCTCTCTCTCTCTCTCTCTCTCTCTCTCTCTCTCTTTCAAGGTCATCAAATCAGAGTCGGAGTTACAAAAAATATAATATTTATTCAAAGTAAAGCATTAGTGGAATAATTCAAGTTCTTACAAGATCATCAATGGAAAGATAATAGTTCAAGTCTCACAGACAACTAACTCAGATAACCCCCCGGTATTTAAATGTCTTAATCAGTAGTTAGCCTAACCAATTATCTCTTCTCCAAAATACAGTCCCCTCACTAGGACACTCCGTCCCTTCACTAGAACCGCCTGTTTAAAAGACAGGAGAACACACTAGTGAGCACACACACAATTGTAAAGACAGTCAAAAGGTTAAACAAAAATGGAACATATTTACAAAATGTCAAACAGACAACAAGCCATCCCTTTGGCTAAAGTATGACACTCACCCATTGCAGCCTGGAACTTTAACACTGAAATAAAATAGACTTTCGCAGAGCTCTCCCAGCACTCTGCCTTTTCTTCCGTAGCTGTCTCCCTAGTTTGTGGCTAAACCAAGCCATTAAGAATAGACATAGTTCGTACACGTACACACAAATTTACATTCTTCGCCAACACCCCAATTAACTGGTCATAGCCAGTTTTCAAAGGCACCTTGAACAAGCCCTCAAGAACTCACATGAACATAGACCTGCTTAAATAAGCATCTTCGTATCACACCATCCCAGGAATGATTTATCAGCTTTCTCAGGTCATCGCCTCGGACTCTGTCTCTATGGGAAGTTAAAAGTGAACAGTCTTTACATTCCAAGAAATGTCACAACGAAACATATTAACAATCTTTATTTGAGACATATATATATATATATATATATATATATATATATATATATATATATATATATATATAAAGTATATTTTTGTGCGTGTGAGAGAATATGTGTAAATCTTTGTGTGTGAATATAAAAGCACACACACGCACAAACACATAAACACACATATATGTGTGTGTGTGTGTTTATATTCACACACAAAGACTTACACTTACATACATACATATATAATGGTAGGGAGAAATATTGTCCTAAGTAGCGCAAAACCCGTTGTTTAGACTGAAATGTTACATACTGTCGAGCTGGGAATAAGAGGGAATGTTAAATAAAAACTGTCAGAAAAGTATTAAGGTCAAGTTGTAATTTATTCTATTTTATTTTATTTTATTCAGTAGATGAAACCTATTCATATGGGACAAGCCCACGGGGCCATTGACTTGAAATTCAAGCTATCAAAGATTTTGTTTGCTGCAACTTCTTGCCATAGACCCCACATCACTAACCGCTACACCAGAGACCAGTTAATACTGTTTTGTTCTTAGATGTGCATTCACTGCAGTGAAGTAATGGCAGCCCCGAGATACACTTGGCTCCATCAAGAGCACCACAGCCACCATTGTTTCTCGTTATAGCAAATCTAGACTCACAATGGAAATGGTTATCTATGATGACTATCTTTTATACAAATATGCTCTAAGAGCTTGCGAAATTGACAAGTAAATATGCAGTCGATCCCAATAGAAACAAATGCAATAGCTCAAAGCATATTGATGCCAGACGCTGGTGGAAATGGATTGAGTGCTCCCCCGTTTATTTATCTTGTGCTATTTTTCGTCCCTGATTAGTTCTCGATTATGTTTTATGGCAATGCAACTGATGACATATTTGTTTCGGAAAAATGCTTGCTCGATACGAGAGAGAGAGAGAGAGAGAGAGAAGAGAGAGAGAGAGAGAGAGAGAGAGAGAGAGAGATGAGGAGGAGGGGAATAAGTACTGTAATTAGCAACTGTTATATTACATTGCATTTTTTTATCGTGCTGTATTTCCACTTATACGGTTAGAGAATTCCCAGACCGAAATCTATCTCCGTGGAAACCTTTCCCTTTGTGGCTGTCTGCCAAAGTCCGACCGCATAAAAAGTACAGTAATTGTTGTAATGTGCTACAAAGTTTGTACGCAGAGGCTACTCTTCTCTATTGTCCTCCCGTTCTCAAGTATTTTTCTATATCAAACAGAGAGGAGCTGCTTTTCATAATGAGTCTAGTAGTATGTGGACAGAGCCATGTCTCTGACAACACAGAATAATAATATCGTCCCATAAAATTCAAACCTGTTGCATGCATTAGGGGAGCAATAGAGTGAATGTAAAGGGTCCCTGCAAGAAAAAGTATCTCCGGACTGGAGAGTTTAGGTCTTTGGAGTGATATTGTTGTATACCGAGCATTGTCCTGTATAGGTAGAGGAGATGATAGCGAGGCATGTGGGCAAAAAATATTTAGTATAACTTGTTTTATTTATGTCCGTCCACAAGGCAGTCGGGGAAATATAGCTAAGTGCTCCATCTGGTGACCTCATACCTGCTCTTTGGCCTCTCCCACTGTCTCTTCTATCTGTGTACCCGGCAGTCACACATTTATTATTTCAGAAATGTCTAAAAACTCCAGAATAATTATATGTAAGTGATATCGTACGTGTAATATGGTATCGTTTGAGTCATGTAATGGATGGTCATAATTCAGCAGCTTACAGGATTTTTGCCTTTTCGACGAAATTGCCCGAAGCAGTTATTTATTTCGGAAATAGTAACTATGAATCGTACCTTCTTTTGCGCAACAGGGAACTATGCTAGCTCCTTTTGCTGTCATGTTTTCTAAATAAATGTTTCCATACTTGCTGTGAACAGCTTCGGCATCCTATTTTGTGTCACGCCACAGTGCCGGAGAGGTTTCATTTTCGTTGCCGTATAACTGTGAAAGACTTCCTTGCATTGTCTTAGAAATAATTGTATAATGATACGTTAAAGATCAATCCCCCTTTGAGTTATTTTTTTATTATTTCTTGAGATATTTTTTATTATTTCTAAATTTAGTTATTTTTTAAAATTTTCAATTGTATTTTAGTCTTATTTTTTCACATAGTCTTGTTTCGTCGTAATGTTTCCACATTTGGCAATTACTATTGTTTTTCGTGAGATCTCTTCATGAAGTGGTATATATTTACTGACAATATATTATATTGTTTTAGTCTGGCATCGATAACCGTTGTTGATGTATTATGTATTGGTACCACATTACAATAACTGAATCAGGTCGTCAGTTCCTTTCTTATGTAACTATCTCATTGAACTGAATCGGAGACGAGCATTTATTCTAGTCAGAGAACACGTCCAGTAATAGAATCATGATTGTAAAAACCAAAATGTGTATTATTATAATATTCCATGGATACCTTGAGTTACTATGTATAGAAGTGAAACAAAGAAAACAAACATCTCTGCTTTCTCTTTAAAAAAGAAAAAAAAAATGGATATGTTTTAATGGAGATGAGAGTTGGGATTTCGAAATATCCCGAAGGATTAGGGGAAGTACGGCCCATCAGGAACCTTTTATGCGGATGCATTCTGTAAAAAGCATTGATAATGCATGAGGCCTTCCATCACCATGTTGTGGGAATGCAAAGTACAGAAAGAAATCGTGAGGCATCATATCTTAGCGGAAAACTTATACTCTTGAAAAGAGACGGGAACCAGATGTGACAACAACGGAATAAATTTCAGCAGTGTCTGAGGCAGAGAAATATATATATATATATATATATATAATATATTATATATATTATTATATATATATACATATATCATAATATATATGATATATATATAGGTATATATGTATATATATATATATATATAGGTATAGTATATATAATATAATATTATATCTCATACACACACACAGGAACACACACACACACACGCAAACACATACACACACACACACACACACACACACACACACACACACACACATATATATATATATATATATATATATATATATATATATATATATATATATATATATATAGGGGAGTTGTAATGATATAGGGAGAGTGGTATACCCAATTACAATTTCAGAACTTTTAAATGTACATCCTGGTAGCAAAGTTACCAACAGAAACGTCACCAGTTATATTTATTTATGCTGGTTGATCTAACTTTAGTGTACAAGAGTAGTACCATAGCATATTCTGCAGATGACAACTGAACTAGGTAAAGGAACAGTTAATCACAAGGATATCTGAGCTTGAACACATAGGAAGGGATCTGGTGTCATTGTATCATTCAAAAACGTATTAGATCAGTTCTCTTTGATGCTTGCAGCACATTGAAACTATTCACCCATCTAAAGCTGCAGATATCATTATATATAAATAAATGTTCTGAATCAAGACCAAATTCATCAGTGACTCAAAGAAACCTTTGGAACGGAAACTGTTCTGCTGGGACTGTTTCACTTTATATGTAGCCGTGAACATAGTGTAGGTAATGGATCACATATGAGACAGGGTGTGGTAAAGTCAGACTTAGCTGCCACACAACTGTAGCAGTACAGATGCTAAAAAGTGTAGCTATTGAAAAAAAAAAACACTAGTCGTTTTAAATACCAAGAAACTCCATTTGCTGAGTGTTTTCAAAACAAGTTCAAGAGAATTAGGGGACAACATTCAGGAGGATGGAGTTAACATTGCATATCCCTGACTGTTGAAAATACCCATCTTTTGGGTGAAAAATCTAAAAACAATATGTGGACGAAGTTATGTGTCCAGTTTTGAGAAAGGGAAATTCATCTATTGTAGACAACATAGAATGCAAACCATCAGTCACCACAAGTAGTAAAGCCTTCCAGGATATAAGTATTTCATTGTTTAACCACTGAGGCGTAGTTAATAGAAGAGTACGAGGGATACGTGACTGTTTTCCTGGCTTTTCATCTCTTGCCAAAACCAGATGGTGTGACCTACTAGAATTTTTCAAACATTAAAACCAAGTCTTTCCTTCTTCAAAGAGCAAGAAGGGTGAACTATATGCATGTACTTAAATTGGATTTGGTGATTGTAAAAGGGCTGTTGCCTTGAATAATAAGGCGCCCTGTGAGGTTATGTTAGACTTGCGATAATCTTACGCTAAGTCGGTTGGTTATGCACTTCCATACTCATTGGAGTGTCTTGGGGTTTGATGATAACTTACGAAGTCAGTATCTTCTCTGGTTAGGGCAACGGAGATGTTTCAACTCATGATGATATCTTCCTTCTGATGTGAGGTTCTAGTAGAAAACACTGAGTACAAAAAATATTTCTATTCTCTGAGATTACATGATGAAGATCAGAGGAAATTTGTACAGGTCAGCCAATGATGATGGCTAATTCAAATATGACTACAATCTCGTTTACAAATCATAAAGGAAGCAGACAGTAGCTGGAACATACGAACATACACACAGATGACATAGATTACAAATCACGTAGGCCGTTTGAATTATAGGTCGTGGTAGTTGTCTCAAGCAGGAAGCTTGGACTAATGTTTTCAAAACAAATGAAGGACCACAGGTGACGGCACGTCATCTTAGCCTACTTTATTGTATACGTCATCTTAGCATACTTTATCGTCTCTGGCCTGATCACATTCCTGCAAGCAATCTGGTTGACCTCTTGGGTCACTGGGTTTTAATTAATCATAGTTTTAGTTTTTTATATATATGGAATAACATTCCATATTTTTATTATGTAACACTTACATAAAAGCTCGGTCGGCTACAAAACCAACCGCTGAATATTACTCAAGCTTGACTTGCATTTGACTTATAAGAGTGTGATACAGACACTATGTGAACATATATGGATATATAGAAAATACTTATAAGTAAAAAAAATTCATGGTGTACGCAAAATTAATACAGATTCAAGTAATAAGATATAAGACATATGCATATGATGATATTCATAAATAATAATGATCACGTGATATATAATGATACAGTTTTTCACTTCAACTCATTAAGATACATATGCTTCAGGAAATACTAATGTACTCTAATAATTGCATAGGATAAAGATTAACATGATAAAAATCATATTTTAACTGATAAAAATTCATATATGAAGTGATAAAAATTATTAATTTTTATGCTAACTCATTGACCCATATACTAACTGCAGTTATTGGTAAGATAAAAGGTAACAGATTGATTATAGGCTACCTGATTTATTTATACATATATACATTGATTCATGTAATTATGATCAATATACGTGCACTTAATACAACTGATTAACATAAATGACTAATCTAAGTGATTAATCTAGGTGCACTTTAAATAGATTCCTAGTGCGTACACGCACAGATATATTTCGATTCTGTTATTTATGATAAGTTATATATAGGATACATGATACTTTTATATATAGGATAAATGACCGAGGTGATACCCACTGCATATTCTAGCGTTTCGAACAACTTTTCGTCCATTACACAGTTCCAGACAACCACCTTAGCCAAATGAAATGGCCAATTCCAAATGGTTAAAAACAAGGGGAAATTGCCTGGGCAGGGTCCGACGTTCTATTTCGCGCCCATACGTGTCCTCTGCATCCTATGCCATACGAATACGTTTGCGATGAATGAATCATCCCCAGCACGAGTCCTGCGCCAGCAAACGTAGAGTTGAATATCCTCTTGGTCGTAATTGTCGGAAGTATGTCCCTTTGTAGTCGATTGAGATTACAACAGCCGCCAGAGCATTTCGCATTAAAAAGAGATTAACGACGGGATACGGGTGTCGGTCCAAGAAGTCCACGAAATAAGCTTGTTCACTTATGATGGTGCTTATTCCCTTCACATTGTAGTCGCATGCGATGTAAAACTCTTGTACTGCAGGATACTGTAACCAGGTTCCGTTAATCAGTCTGTAAGTGAAATTATACTTGTCACAAGGGCAAAATAAATTCAGACAACATCCAAATACGGGAGGGAGAAAACCATTAAGAACCAGACTTAACCCACATGAATTCGCTGATATTTTATGGAATTCAAAAGAGTCAGCTGTACAAACTTTTTTATCCATGGCATTATAACAATGAGTGAACCTATCCAGGTCTCTGATGACCGTAAAAATATCCACATTAACAGATATCAATATGAATCCCAAAGAAAATTCGATATGACTGGTAGTAAGTTACTAGACAAAGAAGTGGAAAACGGAGATATTGGTATGATTGCCAGGCAACATAATAGTCAAAGAGAATATTAATCATGATTCTGTATTTCTCTACGCTTACTGAAATTAAGCTGTGATAAAATCTGATCCTATGTGCCCCTAACAAAAGTTTCATATTCAATTTTCTCGCGCGCATCCTCTGAGGTTAATTTTTAGGCAGGAGAGGCTATGAAAGAACCCACTATGTAACTCATTTCTATATAAACTGGGTTTTTCAAGAAAATGTGACATTTTCCCATGAATGTGATTTACTTGAATTGTAATAGGCTAATGTTGCAAGTAAATTTTTCATATCCATGACCTGATACTTCTAAATTATGAGGTTCAGAAAAATTAATTCATTTTGATGTTATAGAAATTCTGTTTGCTTATTTTGTTCATTAATTTGAAAACAATTGCAATTCCTTGACTAAAGTTGCATTGCACACACGGATAGACACTTGTACCTAACGACCTGCCTTGCCCATGAGAAGTTTGTGCTAAGCATTCCTCTCTCCAGCCAACCTGCTTTGCAAGCACGAGACGACACACACTACAGATGAAGCCTGTGCAAGCAGATTATTGAGGTTAAAAGGAACAATGATGATTTGGCAAACGCGCCAGGCACCTTCAGGACCTCATCACCAGCTTAAGAGTTATGTTACTTGCTTTAATAAATACGACTTTAGTACTTTCAAATGATATTTTTTGTTTTAATACTCCACCCACATGAGAAGAATGTCTGAAAAAAACAGTACCAAAATTGAACGATATAATATTAGTTTCATGTAGGAAATCTGCAAGATTGTAAAATATATGTAATTACTTATGTTAAATTAGATATTCCTTATTCAAACTAATGAAAAGTGTTTCCATACAAATTTTATATATATTATTTACCTTGTAAGATCCATATAGGATTATTCACATAGATGTACATTTTCACTTCTAGACTTCCTGACTTTAAAATCTCTTTTATTTTATTTTATTTTATTTTTTTCATTGACTATGAATATAAACCACCAGGACTGACAATATGCTAGTAGGTTCCGATGTGTGTTTGAACTTTTAGCTTATTTGTCGTTACTAAAGCGTTAAGTTAGAGTTCAAATCTTTACGCATATGTATTTGGATATTTTATAAACACTTGCTGCATATGGTTACGTTTTGCTTATTGATTTTATTGTGATTCCTTTTTTATTATAATTTGTAATCCTTCCAACTTCTTACGGAGTGTATTAAATCGACTCCACTTGTATCCATACTTTTCATTTATTTATTTATTTATTTATATTTTTGTTTATATATATTTGATAAATTAATGGTTGGCTTAAATATGTGGAAAAGTGTTCTAGCGGCGTACCGTATAAGGCTACTTGCGGTATCAATTCTATAGATACAAGATATGAATGATAAAGGTATTTAAAACTGTGAGAACCGCTATAATCCAGTTCGGATCCAATATCATGAGTGTAACTCATAAGACATGACACTTTCTTATTTATCCGTTCTACCAAACCTATTGACTCTGGGTAATAAAATATATTATTGGTTTTCTTAATGGAAAGGAATTCTCAACGAGTTAAGGAGATTATTATTGATTTACACCACACGAGTCAGAGATTATCATGTGTTGAATTCCATGTTTACTAATTTAGCACTCATAAATATTCCTAGCGCACTCAAGGGAACTATTAGTACTAAGAGGTGTTTGCTTCCTCTGTCAGACTCGTAACTCTACGTGTATTTTTTCAAGGATTGATTTGGTACGGGATAGGCCCTAAACTGACAGGTGTCTTAGTGTGTCCCTTGTTTTCATGACACATGTTACAATTAGTTATGTGTTTTTTATATCTGTAAGCATTGTAGGGCAATAAAATAGTGATTTGGCTTTCTGTGACATAATGGATTGGAATGCAACCAGTTTAGGACGATTGGTATAAAGAGATTATTACCACTAACTAGTCGTTAGTCACTTGTTGTGTTCTTCGGGTTTTCCTCGTCACGGACCTACACATAATTACATTTGATTACATAATTCTGATACACATACTTTAAGTATACTTTTGCTTTAGGGTTTCTGTTGGAAGTGTTTATTGTTTTGCTTAGCTACTGACCCTTGTTTCCGTTCGAAGTGTTTATTGTTTTGCTTATTGCTGCTGACCCTTGTTTTGTTCAGTTTACAACAGTTCAGCGCTCCAACCCAGGTATTCAATGTTCACGATCTCTTGGGTTAATGAATTTTCTTGTTTAGATATGGTTTTAACAATAGGCACGGATGTTTCTATATTTTTTAGTCCAATTAATGGTTCTTTGCAGTATGGTGCGAGATTGCGGGATAATGCGTCAGCTATGATATTTGCTTTTCCAGGTAGATATCGTATCTTGGCTCCAAAGACCTGAATGATCATATGCCGCCGAGTTCCTTTGGGTCTGTGATTAAAGCCTTTGAAAAACTCGGTAAGGGACTTATGGTCAGTAAGGACTTTAACAGGATAGCCATAGATTATGAACTTAAAATGTACTAGGGAGTTTATGATTCCATAGCCATTCCTTGCCTATTACTGCATATTTACTTTCATAGGGCTTTAGTTTACGTGAATAAAAAGCTATAGGGAAGAACTGTTTATTATATTGCTGAAGTAGTACCACTCTTAACCCTTGGTCTGAGGCGTCTGTTGCAATAAAAAAAATTCCTTATTTAAATCAGGGATTTTTAGGATAGGTGAACTGCATAATTACAATTTTAAGATATCGAATGCCTGTTGATGCTTTTCAGACCATAATAAATCTACGCCCTTCTTCGTAAGATCTGTTAAAGAAGCTGTCATGATTGAAGAGTTACATATTTACATACGATTGTAATACCCACTACAGCGCAAAAGTGCTGTATCCCCCTTTTACGTTAATAGGTACCGGAAGTTATGAATAGCCGGCACCTTACCATGGACTACTTTAAGACCTTGACTAGACACATAAAACCTAAATAAACATGTTCGGTTTTGAAACTCACATTTGGATATTTTACTCTGAGATTATTTGTATTAGTCTCTGTAGCACTAGCTCTAGTTTATGCGAATGTACTTCTAAGGTATTAGAAAAGATTACAAGACCAACCATATAGACATGTAGGGTATCCCCTAAAAGTCTCCAAGCACTATATTGTAATTGGGGCGCAATGTAAGCCGGAGGCATACATAAAAATTGATAATGTCCCCTGAGTGTGCTGAAAGCGGTGTATGAGGTACACTCACGTAGCTAATGGCATCTGGTGAAAGCCTTTAACCCTCTTACGCCGACTGGACGTATTTTACGTCGACATTTTTTGTCTCCTGTGTGCCGACTGGACGTATTTTACGTCGACTTACAAAAGTTTTTTTTTTAAATTCGCGGAAAAATACTTATAGGCCTACCAGCCTAGAACTTTTGAATCACACGCCTTGGGGGATGCTAGGAGTTCACGGATCAAGGTGTTGTTTTGTTTACAATCGTTATGCAGGCGCGCAAGCGCGAATTTCTTTCTTGCCGCACTAAAAAGTATCTGTGACACATCTCGGAAATTATTTCGTCACTTTGACATAATTTTTGTACCATTGTACATTAGCCGTTACATGAAGTATTATATATGAAAATGTGCGCATTTTTATGTAGAGTACAACAATAAAATACTCATGATTGTAGTTTTTATCAGTTTTGAGATATTTTCATATAAATAACGATAATTGCCAAAATTTCAACCTTCGGTCAACTTTGACTCTACCGAAATGGTCGAAAAACGCAATTGTAAACTAAAACTCTTATATTTTAGTAATATTCAATCATTTACCTTAATTTTGGAACTAGTTGGAAGTCTCTAGCACAATATTTCGATTTATGGTGAATTTATGAAAAAACTTTTTCTTTACGTCCGCGCGGTAACTCTTCCGAAAAAAATCATACATGCGATTGTGGTAATGTTTGCACCATTTTAAAATTAGCCGTTATATAAAGTTTATATATGGATATGTGCGCAATTTCTGTACAATACAACTAAAAGCAACCCATGGTTGTAGCTTTTATCAGTTTTGAGATATTTTCATATAAATAACGATAATTGCCAAAATTTCAACCTTCGGTCAACTTTGACTCTACCGAAATGGTCGAAAAACGCAATTGTAAGCTAAAACGCTTATATTATAGTAGTAGTATACAATCATTTACCTTAATTTTGCAACAAATTGGAAGTCTCTAGCACAATATTTCGATTTATGGTGAATTTATGAAAAAAAAATAACATTTTCTTTACGTCCGTAAGCGTAACTCTTCCGAAAAAAATCATACGTGCGATTGTGGTAATGTTTGCACCATTTTAAATTATTTCCGTTACATAAAGTTTTTATATATGAAAATGTGCGCAATTTCATTTACAATACAACAATAAATAATTGAAGGTTGTAGCTTTTCTCACTTTTGAAATATTTGCATATAAATCACGATAAATAGAAAAAAAACCACGTTCGGTCAACTTTGACTCTTCCGAAATGGTCGAAAAACGCAATTGTAAGCTAAAAATCTTACAGTCTAGTAGTATTCAGTCATTTATCTTCATCTTGAAACAAATTCGAAGTCTCTAGCAAATATTTAGATTTATGGTGAATTTAAAAAAAATCTTTCCTTCCCTCAGCGCGCGATTCTCCGCCACAAATCTCCGAAATGCGTACGTACCATTCTCGGAATATTTGCTCCATTTCATATTAGGCATTTCATAGAGTTTTATATATGAAAATGTGCGCAATTTCATGTAGAATAAAACGAAATATATTTGAAGGTTATAGCTTTTCTTATTTCCGAAATAATTGCATATTAAAAATATATATATAAAAAAATTCGACATTCGGTCAAATTTAACTCGTCAGATATGGTCGAAAACTGCAATTGTAAGATAATACTCTTACAGTATAGTAATATTAAATAATTTTTCTTTATTTTGAAATAAATTGGAAGTCTCTAGGACAATATTTAGATTTATGGTGAATTTTTGAAAAAAATATTTGTTTATGTCCGAGCGTTACGAATTCATGTATTATTTTGTGATAATATTTTCTCTGTGTTGCTTTTATCGTTTTACAATGTGTTATATACCAAAATGATTGAAATTTAGTGTACATTACAACGAAAAAAAAAGTAACTTGTTACCTTTAACCGTTTTGCGCACGGCGCGATTTGAATACAATTATATATGAAATTTCGTTTTTGCGCTATCATATATTGCATTATTTATATATGATAATGATAATTTTTTTTATTTCTGATGATTGCATACTAAACTTCAGCCAATGAAAAAAAAGGAGCCAAAAATGAACTCTTAATCTTGAAAACTAAGCGTGCTGTGATTTTTTGAAAAAAAATATTTTTTCCGCTTCCTCGCCCACTCTGAAACACCTCCGGCTCACGGGAGACAATTTTTTTTTTACCGCTTCGGTGTAAGAGGGTTAAGTAAGTCCAAGCTGGTGAAAAATTTATTCTGACCTAACAGAGATAAGATATCGTCGGTACATGGCACTGGAAAACGATCGGGAATCGTTTCCTTGTTTAAGAGACAGAAATCTACTCAGATACGCCAAGTCCAATCTTTTTTGGCATAACGTTTAAGGAAAAATTATATGGGCTATTTGATTTCCTAATGACTCCTATTACTAACATTTTTTCAACTTCATCATTTATCTCTATTTTGAAATTTCATTGGGAGTCTATACGAAGGTATGTATATAGCTTTATGTTTGTCCTTAGACCGTATTTTGTGTTAAATGACATCCGTTTTCCCCCAGAGATCACTCACTAGTGGAGAAACATCCTGGTATTCTGACAAAAGATATAAAAAAACTTCTGCTGAATCACCTCTGCTTGAATGACTTTACGGATATTGCTTTAGATAGAGTATAAGAGAGATTCAGCTACGACTGGTTGGGCATGATTACAAATTAGCAACAATAAAAAATGCGATATTTATATGTATAGGTTTTGTGGATCACTAGATTTAACTTGTTGCTGCGAGTCAACCGTGTCTAGGGCTTTGTTCGCGGAAATCGTTATATTTCAGAGTGTCGGGAAGGATTAAAATTTCAGATCCCAGCAAATTCCTTTTACACGCACTAAGACATTTTGCGTGCAAACTGCGACTGCGGCTGTGGGAGAATTCTGTTGGGTCGCTTGGACAATACCACGATTTATGAGACAAGTGATTGGTTCCTCTATATAAGTTATTATTCGATTAACTGTCTCTTTTTGTTCCAAATTTATTTTAATATGTTAGAAGGTTTATAGAATTTTCCTTTGATAAACACTCCTTATTTGGCAGGATGTAAGATAATATTTTGTATACCCATAGATGGATATCTTACAATTACGCTAAATATAGATCAATGTTTTTTATAACTATAGAGGTATCTGTAAGCGCTCGCTTATCCGCCACTACTGAATCTGCGTTACGCTACAACGATTAACTCTTTATTGCCCAGTACTGAAATATACTCTGGACTTCTCAATAGGGAGGTTTGAACAACAAACGGTGAGTCCGTAAATACAGGATATTACGTGGACTAGAGGAATAAAACAAGATATTCTCATTTTTACGGCGCGTACAGTCGGGCTTAATCCACCACTACTTATAATAACTTATTATATTAAAATTACGAGAACCTGCTCTGATTACTTGATACAGTCGTGTGATTCATAGGAAAATTCCTTTTTAATTCAAAAAGGTATTGGCATGAATGATCCAACATCGCTTTTCCCCGCTCTGCTAGAGTCGCTTATTGTGTGGAATGTGCTTTGCTTTGAACACTCGGCAGATTTGATTGACCCTGACCATTTGACTAGATGACACAGTAACCAAGTTTGCTTAAGCACGATTTGTTTGATTCTGATTTTTAGGGCTGCTGTTTACCTATTTCTTTTTATAATAATTAGGATTCTTCTCTTTATTACCATCTGCAACGTATTGTGTGTTTTTAGCATTATGTTGCTGTTAGTTACGTATAAAGCAACGAACGTATGAATGACTTGGAGTATCATGAATTGAGTGATTACTATTAAAACAAGTTATCTCTACTGCATTCAATATTAACTATTTGTACTTGCTGTTGTTTACTTCATTCTTTGCTAAAATTTGAAATAGTGAGGGATCCAGGTCAGCGCATTTAGACATTTTGTTGATTTGTTTATATGAATGTTAAGTATGTTAACCTAATGAAAGTTTTTACAGACATGTTATTCATTGCAATCCAGGCGTATTTTTTAGTTAAGTTGAGTCATTGAGGTTCGATTTTTTAAGCATAACTCAAAGCTGAAACTGCGATCGGGACCTTGCAAAAGAACCTTTATTGTCATGACCCGAAATAGTGTTACCTCTAATTTATCCAGATTTGTACGGGTGTTCCACTTGTTTTTGTGTTTTCTAATCACTACGGTGCCTAACGACCCTATCCATGCATCTGTATAAATACAGACGTCCACTGCATAAATGCATATTCAATGTTTAATTTGATTTGTTACGTACAGAATTAATAATCACCCAAAATGATAAAATTAACACGGTATATGATTATGATATTTCAGGAGAACATCTGGAAACAGAAACTCAAAGATAAAACTCGCAGTAGCAAAATCCCAATGATGTAGATAATTTCTGTAAAAAAGTAAGATTAAGAATGTCTTGTAACTTCAGCCACAGGAATAACGAAAATTCGACCTGCAAAGGAAACACTCAAAGTTACTCCAATGAATAAAAAAGGATTGTACTTAGCTTGATTTTATGGGAAGTCACAGTGTTTAGATACGGCCTTGGCCCTCCTCTGTTTAGCGGATGACCTGGTTTTGGCTTGAGTTTCCCCCGTGCGTGTTGTTCGTTTGTTGGATGATTCGTGTCCTTTGAAGATCCGATGCTGAAGACGCGTTCGGTTTGTTTCTTGAAGTGCTGGAAATGCTCAATAAACGATGTTTTCTTGGAGGATTCTAGTGAGAGACGAAGCTTGCGTTGCCGTTGGAAGAAGACACGTCGGGTTTGTTTCTTGAAGATATGCACTGCTGAAATCACTCACTAAACGATGATACTAAGTTGCTTGAAGAATCTCTTGCTTTCGTCGTCGTTGACATCTGATATGATACAATATTCATTATTCTGATTATTCTTCGGAAGACGTTGAAGAGTTCTTGTTAGATGCTGCCACCAATAAAAGGGCTGTTGCCTTGTATAATAAGGCGCCCTGTGAGGTTATGTTAGACTTGCGATAATCCTTCGCTAAATCGGTTGGTTATGCACTTCCATACTCATTGGAGTGTCTTGGGGTTTGATGATAACTTACGAAGTCAGTATCTTCTCTGGTTAGGACGACGGAGATGTTTCAACTCATGATGATATCTTCCTTCTGATGTAAGGTTCTAGTAGAAAACACTGAGTACAAAAAATATTTCTACTCTCTGAGATTACATGATGAAGATCAGAGGAAATTTGTACTGGTCTGCCAATGATGATGGCTAATTCAAATCTGACTACAATCTCGTTTACAAATCATAAAGGAAGCAGACAGTAGCTGGAACATACGAACATACACACAGATGACATAGATTACAAATCACGTAGGCCGTTTGAATTATAGGTCGCGGTAGTTGTCTCAAGCGGAAGCGTGGACTAATGTTTTCAAAACAAATGAAGGACCACAGGTGACAGCAAGTCATCTTAGCCTACTTTATTGTATACGTCATCTTAGCATACTTTATCGTCTCTGGTCTGATCACATTCCTGCAAACAATCTGGTTTACCTCTTGGGTCACTGGTTTTTAATTAATCATCGTTTTAGTTTTTTATATATATGGAATAACATTCCATATTTTTATTATGTAACACTTACAATTGTACTACAAGCCAATGTCCAGGTTCCAAAGCAAAGACAGGATCTGAAGTACTGTTGTGGATGGAGCATTACTGACGAATATGCTAACACCAAAGGCATTTGAACGATATGCCAAAGAACATTGCCATAGTAATCACCAGAGAACATATATGTCATCCTTGACGTATATCAGCAGTCCAGCGTGAATGCCAAAGCAAGATCTCATCAAGTACTACAATCACTTAAAATATCAACACCAAATGTAAAACATCTAAAACTAGGGGTCTTCCTCATAGACAGCACCAGCAAAACAGAACTTTTCCTTTTCCTTGCCGATTCAGTGTCTAAAATGCCTACGAGCAAAGCATTCAATTATTCAGTTACATAAAAGTCACCCTAAAGGAAACTGCATGAATATTCGTACACTTAGGGAGGAATACAAATTTCTGAGCATTGCTGCTAATGACAGAGGAGTGTATTGATTGACATATCCCCTATGCGATTCTGATGTATGACTGGTAACTTCAATTATTGCTTAGATGAACTATTTTTCAATCATGGCATATTTGGGGCCAGTGTTTTTCATCTGTCGGCCAAAACTAGCGTGTCTTTCCAAGTTGGGACGGCCAAAACAAGGCAATACGTTGAAAATCATCTGGACTTCCTTTTAAACCATTCCTAATAACTCCCAATGTGTCTCTTTTAGTCAGTTTTGTAATGGATTTTCATATCTTCAGCATCGTCATTGCGAAAAATCACAATCACAGTACCTTGGCATATGTCACGACTAGCGGGTCATCTGGTGGCTATGTAGGAAAATAGCTGACTGATTGATTTCTCGGAATCAACGAAATATCAAGATTGTATTATTAATATGATTATTTATGCATTGTCTGCACTGCTATTAATCATGGTGCTGAGAATTTCCTCAGCCACTATCACGCTTCTATATTTGTATCTTTAATGTTAGCTGAATTTTAACCAGAACTTTCACTGTATGTATTTGTTTTCCCTACAAGGTACTTACTAGTTATTCATTCCAATCTCTTCATATTTCGTCTATTTACACAATATCTCTAAAAGAGCAAACCATGTTCGTTTCAGAAAACATTTTCACTATACTCTGTTTTTTTCCTTCTGTCCATCCGCCTGTGGTGCTGCGCATGGTAACACTGCGTCCCGGGCTTTAAATAATATCCTATTTCGAATCTTAACGGTGTAATTCGCATACAGTAAATTATTAAAACACTTTTCAGTTGCAAATATACACCCAGATATTCTTTTATTTACCTAAAACTTACGCAAAGCGTAACTATTTACAGCCTGGGACGCAGTGTTACTATGCAAAAACACCACAGGCAGATGGACAGATGGAAAAAAAACAGAGTATAGTTTCTTTTTTTTATTTCTAGTATCTCAAATATCTCTTAAACAGCAAAATTGTGTATATGTATGCATACATACATACATACATACATATATATTTATATCATACACGCACGTGCACACACACACACACACATATATATATATATATATGAATAATTTGACATAACTTGACCACGAAGTATATAAAACGTGATGCTATGTATTAATAAAGGTTTTTGCCACGAAGGAAAAAAAATGAAAAGCGAGATAGGCAAGCACTTTCGGTATAGTTCGAACTAGATTGAAAGTGCTTGGCTATCTCGCTTTTCATTTTTTTCCTTCGTGGTAAAAAACCTTATATATATATATATATATATATATATATATATATATATATATATATATATATATATTATATCTAATACACATACATACCTACTGACAAAAACAGAAATGAAAATCCTCTTTGCATTGAGATTTCTCTTTTAGTGTTTTGTATCATGTTGGCCAAAGACTAATGGCCCTTTCACTTAAGGCTGACGTTTCTCTTACAACTAAAAACTGATGGTAATTGCTTTTACTTTCCAGGGCACATCTCCGTGAGACTCCTGATCCAGCCTGGTGAGTTTTGCTGCAACACATCTTGTGTGTCAAGTTATTTATATTTTGTCCTCAAGATTCCTTCTCCCTTTTCTTAATTACTTTGTCGTCCCGCTGCTCAGTTTTCTTTTTAGGTACGGAACGCTGATATATAAAAACAGCTTATTTTAGTAAAAAAAAAAAAAAAAAAAAAAAAAAAAAAAAAAAAAAAAAAAAAAAAAAAAAAAGCAACGTGGATACTTATGAGCTTACGAGCTGCGAACGACGTTAGGATTTTTTTTTACAGAATTTTCGAAGAGGCAGATGTTGGACCGTCAAAAAAGGGGTCGGCAATTTTAAGAGAGAATTTCTAAAAGGATTGCTGTTTTTCGATTCGGGTTATTTTGTGGACCATGCACTTCTGCAGGATCCGATATCGTCATCATAACTGGATTCTTGTCATCATGAAAGGTTTGTGTGTGTGTGTGTGTGTTAAATGAACTCGGATAAAACCGATAAGTAGGTCCAGGGTAGGTAGTTTGATAAGCAATGGGAGGTAAACCCGGTTGAGTGACTAAGAATCTTTAATAATAAAATCAGAGTGGATCTTCCTTTTTGTCCGGCCTGGGTGGATGCTGGGTAGGTAGGGGATTGGGAGAGGGAAGACATGACACATCCACACTCCTCCTGCAAACTTCTTTGTCCACCCGGCGGGGGCAGGATAGGTAGTGGATCGGGAAGGTAGGAGAGACATGCCACTTCCTCCCTCCCTGCAAACCTGTTTGTCCACCTTTGGTGAGTGCAGGATAGGTAGGGGATTAGGAGGGTAAGGGAGACATGATGGGCAGTGCATGTGTAGATATGATTATACGATTTGACCGAGTGAAACCAAAACTTTTAAAGATTTTAGCTTTATGTTTATAATTTTAACAGAAATATCATTAAATTTAATTTAATGGAGGAGCAGAAAGATATAAACTTTTGCTATTTAATTTTACCTAAATAGAAGCAATGTCATATTTTTCCAGGTGTACTCAAAATATGTTTGTTATGTGAACTAACTGTAGAATTAATATTTTTACTAGAGACTAATACACCACAAACACTCGGTTAGATATGGCCAACAGTCGGCTATTTTTTTTCACTCATTGAACAAAGAAATACGATGAACAGCCGGGTTTTACTGGGTCCAAGATTTAAGATTTGCAGCGGATTTAACTGCAATTTACCGTTAAATGGAGTAAATAATATGATGTTTATGAGGTTTCAAGATGACAAAATCCTCCCACAAGGAGCTTGGGATTCCGATATTACAGATAATATCTTCCTGCAACTGGAGTGATGTAACGGCTGGCCTCTGGAACTCTAGGTATAAATACCGCCTTCCTGGAATTCACTTGCCTGCAGAGGGAGACAGTTGTTCTCTGAAATATAGCATTAACTTTCTACCTTTTGGCGTTTTATGGGCTAATTTATTATATATATATATATATATATATATATATATATATAATATATATATATATATATATATATATATATATATAATCCATAACATAAGGGATTCCAGAAAACAACAACACAATCGTCACTGGTGCATTTGACTGTTGAATTTTAGACATACTCGTTATGCATGAAATTTGACAGCATTGGTCGCTTGGTCGCTTCATACACACAATGTCCCTAACACAAACTGAGGCATTCCTGAGCGGGTTTCGCCTAAGAGTGTTGATCCTACTTTGGGGGTGTTGTCACCCTCAGTCGGACTGTTGGGGGAGCTGGCCTCGAGCGTGGCCCCACCGAGTCATTTATACCCTTAATGATCAGGGGTATGTTCTATGTTCTCTACAATTCTGATCAGGGGTCGAGTACGTGAGGGGGAGGGGGATGGCGGCCAGTGATCGGCCTAGAGGGTGGGGGTCCTAAAGTGAAACCTGGAGAAGATGCTCAGGCAACGATACCGGGGGTGCCTGTGTAGGTTACAGACACTTTTAAAGTCACCTCTAGGGGCCTTAACCACCTTGTGTCTTACTAACGGTCTTAAGCTCCCCTACTATTAATGCCCTAATTTTCAACATTACTTTCACCCCAATCTTCACAGGTCGTCTTCTCGCTCTCCCTTTTGACACTTTCGAATTATGCACTCGGTTCACTAATCTATCTCCCTTTATTCTGCCACATGGCCAAACCGTCCTTAAACACACGCTGCCATCCTTTCACGGAGACTAACCTTTTTATCACTTATGTGTATCTTCATATTTGTCACACTTGCAGCTCTTCTTATATTGCATATACAAGGCAAGCACATTCTCATTGAACAACCATACTTCACTTCCATAAAAGAACGGCGTCAATAACCTATGTGTTGTGACGCCAGATTTAGTAGCCATGAATAAATCAGTCAGTGAATTCCATAAACGAGAGTTGTCAACTATTGTATTATTTTTGTGCATCTATGACTAGGTGTTATGGCGACCACCCCGAAAATCTGGTATTTAGTTGATGTTGACGTCGGTTAAACATAGGCTGGCTGGTAGCTGATGATATTTTCTTCTTTTAACTGGAGAGGTAAAAATTCAAAAGGAATTTAAAGGAGTATTTGTTTTGTCAGATTTAAGAAGCTGAAATTTCATCACTTTCTCTTTAGGATTTACTCCTCTGCGTCCTCTTGAATTGTGTGAAAGCATTGTAATACCGCGGAGGTTGCTGGAATTAGATGCCACTATCATACAAGGCACCATTTACTAACATCTTGCATCTACACTACCTTAGAGAGAGAGAGAGAGAGAGAGAGAGAGATGATTGCCTTCGTTGTCTGGAGGTGCATCATTGTTCCTAAGTTTGTTACACCTTGTCCGTTGGCGAACTGTTCTCATCTGCATCCTAGAACATTGGAACGTTAGACATCAAGATGTCTTGTTGGTTGCATATCCAGTTACCAGCGTTATTCGCATTCATAGCCTTACATTGTCAGCTCTTCAGCTCGTATCGTAGGCAATTGTTCATGGAGATTGAATCATGGGGAGGTGAACCATTTGGGAGAGGCAAGTATATTGTTGGTAAATTGTCAAAGGTGACGTCACACGAAGACTTCTGATTTCATGTTATTTATTGTCAGTTTTAATACTCCTAATTTATTAATTTTGCTGGATATCACCAACCTTAGTGCTAATTTTTATTACGCCCAATTAAAAGTGGTAACCAATGGTAAAAGATTACAGTCACATAAACTTGTACACTATTTACGAAAAATAATTATTCATTCTTCCACTACATTGTAAAGATATTTGTTATTTAGACTATTTCTTGGTAAGAAAGTTTTCTGCAGCCTGTTATTATAGTGTTGTATTCATATGGAAAATTTACAAAACGTGTAGAGAAACATTTGTGTGACTATTGATGTGATGTCAAATAATCTACTTATAACCATTTATTTAACAAGTAAAATAATTGAAAATCCTATTGACAAAGAAATAAAATATTAAGAGATATGTCTGAATTGTATGCTATTTTGAGTTCACTGCATGATTCTGTACTCTTTATATTACAAAATACAAAGAAGTAATATTTGTAATTAATTCCCACATTATCATAAATCACCTGTTCAGTCACCTGAATGTTTCTATTATCTGTTTTTTCTTTTTTTCTAATACTTTTCTTATACGATTTTATTGACGGTTTCAAAGAAATCCCAAAGCTATGTGAGATCTGCCTGTAAAATAAATACAATAAGCAAGCTTGATTGAATTATTGTCTATTATTAGATGACAAAATCGTGCTTACAGTTATTCAAGTCTTCATTAGGTTCTATTGTGTTGGAGGCTGAAATCATTTATTTGTAGAATTTCACCATTTTCTGTTACTAAATATAACAGCTCTCATAGGGCTGGCCTGAAGGATTAGATATTTTTACGTGGCTGGGAACCAATTGGTTACCTAGCAAGGGGGCACTACAGCTTATTGTGGGATCCGAACCGTGTTATATCGAGAAATTACTTTCTGATCACCAGAAATAAATTCCACTTATTGATTCCACGTTGGCAGAGCTGTTTAGGGTTGAATCTTTACAACATTTCTCGAAATGAATCGGGATATTGAAAACAGGAAAAAACATATGATAAACATTGACAGCAGTATGTGTTCGTTCCTGTAGTCTTTTAGCACTAGTTTCAATGGCATTGCTTCGTATAAACGTTTCACAGGAATTTACACTCCATAGGGAGATGGTGCCGTCAGTGCACCTCACGGGGTTCGCTGTAGGCATTACTTTTATATCAAAGCTCTTTCCAGCGTCCCTTCGGCTCCAAATGCAACCTCTTTCATTCCTTTTACTGTATCTCCAATCATATTCTCTATCTTTTTTCTTACTGTCCACCCTCTCCTAACACTTGTTTCATAGTGCAACTGCGAGGTTTTTCTCGTGTTACACCTTCCAAACCCACATAATCTCACTTTCCCTTCCACCGCTGAATGACCCCATAGGTCCCAGCGCTTGGCCTTTGACCTAAACTCTATGTTCCATACTCATAAAGGAATTTACATTCTTTGTGTCTATCATAGCTCTGTATCTAGTTGGACGAGTGGTTAACATGCTCACGTACGTGAAATCAGAGGAATTTATTTCTGGTGATCAGGTAGGGATTTCTCGATGTAATATGGTTCGGATCCCACAATAAGCTGTAGGACCGCTTGCTAGGTAACCAATTGGTTCCTAGCCACGTAAAAATATCTAATCCTTCGGGCCAGCCCTAGGAGAGCTGTTATCGGCTCAGTGCTCTGGTTAAACTAAGATATACTTAACTTTTAAATTTCTCTCATCGATCGCACAGGCTCTGGCCCAACTCTCCTGCGAATCATTTTTGTTCTCAGCGCCTCATTGGCGTGGTCGGTATGGTGTTGGCGCACCACCTCTGTGGCCGCAAGTTCGATTCTCGGGCATTCCATTGAGGAGTGAGAGATGTGTATTTTTGGTGATAGAAATTCACTCTCTACGTTGTTTGGAAGTCACGTAAAGCCGTTGGTCTCCTTGCTGAATAACCACTGGTTCCATGCAACGCAAAATCACCATACAGACAAAACAAACAAAAAACATTTTGGTTCTCATTGACCCGCCTCCTAAATAGGTGCTTAATGAATGTGCCATGGAAGTGATCCGAGCAGTCTCTAGGTGCCTCTTGCCGTCAGACCAGCGAGCGAACTGATTTCCTTCCCTTAATGAGCAGCCCTTTGTTCATTACAGAATTCTACTTCTTAGAGTCATTTTTTTTTCTTATTATGTTAAGCTAATCTGTATTAGCCCATTAACTCGTCGCATCATTATTCTAATGACTTATTGTCCCGATAATTAAGAGACTGAATGATTATAGACAGAAACTTGTTTTAGGACATCCAGTATGCTAATAATCAGCAGAATTTGTATTTTCCTTTTGTTTCCTAAAAGATAATAATTCGAAATTTTTCCCTAGGTGCCATTTTATTATTTGTTTCTCTTTTTTTTTTTTTTTTTTTTTTTATCTTTCCGACGTGTGGTCGTTATTGCTGAGTGTGTCTTAAAATGTGAGTTATCCCTCTCGTTCTTCGTAGCTAAATCTTTTACAGTTTTTCAAATGATATTGCATAGAGGAACGCAAGTCCCTGGCTCTGGTTTTGACATATTTTCACTTAGTCTCATTCCTAATATCCGACAGTAATATTTATTTATCCTATGTGAATAGAAACACATAGATGTTTGTTGTGCTAATTAATAATGCTGACAAGTACATATATTATGAAGTCATGTGAAGATAAATCTAAATAGAAGAGTGACATGATTCGTCTGAGCCAACATCCAAGTTTGTTTTTGGATGCACGCTACTTCATTTGTAACTTTTCATGTATTTTAAGCAAACTTGGACAGATTACACTAGATAAGAGGATAAAAATGATTATCATATCATTTTTAACTCTTTTAAAACAGAGACTGCTCAAAATAGAGAATGTGTGATCCTCGCTATATTGCAGACTTTACGAAAAACAAGTAAAAAAAAAAAAAAAAAAAAAAAAAAAAAAAAAATTAGCTCGGTGGGAACACTTCAGCGGATTCTTTTTTCATGGCATTTATTTTCGAACAGGTTATTTTACCCTTATCAGTGTAACAATTGATGACATTTCTTTACTAAGTCTGTTTGTAATTAGTTACTTCATTTTCCCCCGTGTATTTCCCATCCGACATTTTCCCCCGTGTATTTCCAATCCGACATTTTTTTCCCGTGTATTTCCAATCCGACATTTTACCCCGTGTATTTCCAATCCGATATTTGCCTTAAGTAAATTGGTGCAGCAGTAGGCGCAGTTCCATTGCATTTCGGGTCGAGCGACCACCCACCTGGCCAACGCAATAGATCGTTAGCCACCCAGCTAACCCGTTTTGTCCATTCCCTCCCTTACAGTCTACAACCACCGATCGCTTCCCTTCCATTCTTTCTCTTTGCCTTGGAAAAATAAAACAAGCAGTTAATGGTGTATCCCCGATGTCTGGATAAATGCTGAGCCAAGTAAGGAAAACTGATACTAACCTCCGACTATACAGTAGACAGTATCACTGATGACGAATTGTGAATTGAAAATTGAATGTTGGAGCTAGTAGTCACACTACTTCAAATAAAAGTGGATATACCAATAATATTCTTTTCTACTGTCTTGATTTGAGGCGTAAAGAGCTTTTTGTGATGTCTTCCCAAATAGCAAGACACTGGACTGGTGCAGGTATTTCCTTGTCCCAGATAACAAAGGAAGGAAGGGAGGTTGTGAGCGATGATGTGTAGAGAATGGAATTAATAGAACACAAATGTAGCAGTTATTACAAAGAGCCATAGGGTGGATTAAACTATTTCGAAAAATACTGAAGAGACTAGAATGTACGGCTATTCCCACCAGGCGACGGTAATTGCTCCTTTGTAAAATAGTGAATTTCGTTAATTCGTGTTTTGACTGGACTGTTATCATCAGAAAAATTAATAAATACAATAAATACATATGTCTCCAAAACCAATCTTTGATCATTGTTATTCTAGTAAATTTAGAAACATATTACTTCATAATCACTTTACTAGTTAGTTATATCAATGGCCATAACTTATATTCCAGGGAGAAGTTGCATTAATTTCCATAATTTATATCCTAGGGATAATTTTGTATAGTATATATCTATCGTTTCACACTATCAGTAATTATAATTCAAAAACGTCATTTGAATCATAAGCGTTCACACAATGATTTCCAAACTGGCAAGTGCATTGTCACCTTAATTTTGTTGTAACTAAGAATATAGAACATTGTTTCATATATAAATAATGTTTGTAATCCAATGCTTCACAAGATCTGAGAGGCTGAAATTAAATACTCCTAATGTGTTGTTTCCGTCAACTATTTCATCATCATGTTCCTGGTAAACCTATTAACCGCCAAACATCCTATACAGGTACAAGATATCACACACAGACAGAGAGACGGAGAGAGAGTTTCGTTTTTGATATTCAGGACACTGACCTTTGCTGTTAGCGAAATGCAATGCTCTCCGCTACAAGTTTTGCTCCGTGCAGTCTATATATTTCGTATATGAATACTTTTGAAATGTTGAAGCACTGGAATACAAATCCTCTTGCATCAACAAGCTTGGTATTTATTTTCATTTATTGTGCCAGTGCTTAGAATAATGGTTTTATAAATAAACATGGTTTCAAGACGCCCACTGCGCATTTCAGGGCTGTGTCTAATGGATTTTCGTCGCTAAAATCTTTCCAAAGCATCAAATATGAAACAGCTATTTGAAGCCACGGCCTAATTAGCAAAAATATGCAGTGATGTCTAATGGGGATAATGAAGTCACTTATCAGAGTAAATCAAAGAAATGTAAAGGGAAACATAGATAGATTTAATAAGCACCCAGATAGAGGTCAGTTTTGACGTAAACATTGACATCAGACGTAATGAATCCCAGTAGTATGATAATGATAATAGAAACACGAATATTTGACCTTCTTGTACAAGAAGTATTAAAGGAAAGGCAAGGATAATCATTGTTGAGAATAACGATAATATTGCAGTTTTCATTGGTGATGCGACGGGTAATGAATAAGAATTTGGTATCTATACACATGACAATTTTATTGCAAAGGAAATTAGTAAAAATAGGTATGGCAATATTACTGTTTTCATTGCAAAATTTTACCTTGACTCTATGAATACATCATTTACAGATGTTTGGTACGATATTTTGGCCCGATATACCTTGTAACCTCGCATACTAGTAAACACCGTGGACGACAGGGTAAGGGCAGCCGATCATTCATAGGTCAAAGCCAGGTTATTCGTGACTGCTGCTTCACCTATGGCAAGCCTAGCAAATTGTCCTCATGACTGCAAAACTGCTTTTGCGTCCTATGCTACGTATTAAAAGGTACACATGCACCAAACGATTTAGACAAGAGGACAAAGGTGACCTTTGTAAGGATAATACTCGAATGACGAGTATGAAAAAGAGGTATACAAATATTTTGTTTATATCAAAGCCTTTCTAACCTTTCAGACCAAGAATTAACAATGTCCGAATTTTCTTGACTGGTAAACTATCTCACTGACTAGCACCAGCGACCATTTTTAATACTTTTACGTGGCCGAGTGCATAGAAAAACAAAGTATGTTAGATATTGTATTTTTATTCATTGGTAAAATACTCGTCTTTATCCTCACTGGCCATACGACCGTGTGGCAAATTTCGTGGGTATCTGAACGATACTTTACGTATCCTAGAAACCCCAGGGTACAAATAGTTTTCACAGAGAGTATGTAAGGCTTGTTGCATATTTCAAGTTAAAAGAAACGTGAATTGCGCCATGAAATTGTAATGTACAATTAATGTTCTCATTTGATGACCATTTCTTTATTGTATTCTACTTAGGATTTTGAGTGTGTGAAACAGTATAACAATTCTATATATTACTGTTACTATTACTAATACCAACTTATGTCTCCCTTCATAAAGTATACGAGCAGGTTGTCTAGTAAAGTACGTCATACTACAGTATCAGTGAGTGGGAAGGCCTTTAGTTATGACGTTTTACTAGCCTCTGTCTGCGAGCCTGCTAGATTTAGCTAAGTTTCCCTTTAAATTTCTCTGATTTACTCCGATAAGAGCCTTACCTATCAACATTAGACATCACTGCATATTTTTGCCAATTAGGCTGTGGCTTCAAATAGCTATTTCCAAAATACGATCCATATCCGATGCTTTACTAAGATTTTATGGACAAAAATCAATTAGACACTGCCCTGAAATGCACAGTAGATTTAGATTATGTCGAAGAAAAAACATTTGAAAGTAGCGCTGAGTGAATTGGTATGGTGTTTTAAATAAAACACAAAAGCTTGGGAAAAGGTTGTTAACCATCTGGCTAAATATATGATTTGTTGTAGAAATATGAAGACAGTTTAAGCACATCAGAAAAAAATGGAATTTAATAGACGAACAATAACGCGAAAAGAAATAGCTAAAAAATGAATTTTGCTTTGGATTTCTGAAAAACTGTGAATATATGATACAAGGGTCTCTTTGACCCTGTTTCATAAAACTGA
>NC_087217.1:3054442-3066942 GCF_015104395.2 Macrobrachium nipponense | reverse complement strand
GCCTTCCTAACATCACCGAATATACTTCTTATTGTGTCAGTGAGAATAAGGTGGGAGAATTGCATCCGGACCCAGAAAGGACCCAGCCTTTGCAGTATACTGCAAGAATACGACTCCAGGTGCTATTCCCGTGCTCAGTGTTGCGTATCCAATGCCCTGCCAGCGACTTTTTCTTTTACAACGGTTGTAATCTCAATTGAGGTTTTGGATTCGGTTGTAAGTCTAAGTAACTTGTCGCTTTTGCATTCTATATATATAATATATATATATATATATATATATATATATAATATATATATATATAATATATATATTTCATAGAATTCAGTATCGCTTTTGTGATTTGATAGTTGTGAATATGGAAATTAATATTATTGTTATTATTAATGTAAGCTTTGCCCACCCTTTCAAATAACATACGTCGTTCTTCACTCACATACGCACACACATATATGTATATATATATATATATATTATAGTATATATATATATATATATATATATATATATATTCAATCAGATGAGAGCATTAAAAAGGGTCCAGGAATCTACCAAACATTGTGAAGAATATTTTATTAGGAACTTTTCATACTGCTTCAGAGTACATCTTCAGCCTGTAATTATAAATTGTGACAATTTAATTAATAGTAAAATAATACTTAGAGAACATTTAAAACAAGCAATAGACTAAAATATGGTAATTAAAATTTACAGAAACATTTAAAACAAATAATGAGAGGACAAGTACCCTAAGTAAAAGTAGAGAAGGGAATGATTTGAAAACACAGTTCGGCCGCCCAGATCTTAGTTATGCTAAATACAACGTGGCAGCAGCCACGTTAGCATTTAGAGAAGGAACCAGTCGTTTAATGTATAATGACTCAAGTGTCGTTAAGTAATTGTTGGGAGTGCTGTCAATGATTGAGAAATGTGTTTTATCAATATTAATTTTACATATTTTGGCGTGGTTACGGATATTGGATAATTCTGGATTTGTTATTCGTTGTCCTGTTCTGTAGCTAACACCTAAGTGACTAGAATATCTCACTTTTAGTAACCGTTTGGTCGATCCGACGTAAATACCAGGACAACCCGGACAATTAAATTTATAAATGACGTCGGATCTCATGAACGGTGGTAGTTTTTCTTTGTGTGTAAAAAATGTGCCAATTTTTAATGGGTTGACAGGAATCAAGTTTAATTTTAAACAACCTATTTCACTTTCAATGATTTTCCTTATTCGCTCGCCTAATTTGTTTTTATATGTAAAAGGAATGGTACAGTACATAACTAGCTTCTTAACATCATAGGAAGGAACTTGCTCAGAAAAAGTTTTATTTAAAATTCTATTTACTACATTATAAAAAACATTTACTGGATAAGAATTGTTGATAAAATACCTCTTTAAAAATTCAATTGAATTTTTAAAGAGGTATTTTATCAACAAATCTTATCCAGTAAATGTTTTTTATAATGTAGTAAATAGAATTTTAAATAATAATTTTTCTGAGCAAGTTCCTTCCTATGATGTTAAGAAGCTAGTTATGTACTGTACCATTCCTTTTACATATAAAAACAAATTAGGCGAGCGAATAAGGAAAATCATTGTAAAGTGAAATAGGTTGTTTAAATTAAACTTGATTCCTGTCAACCCATTAAAAATTGGCACATTTTTTACACACAAAGAAAAACTACCACCGTTCATGAGATCCGACGTCATTTATAAATTTAATTGTCCGGGTTGTCCTGGTATTTACGTCGGATCGACCGAACGGTTACTAAAAGTGAGATATTCTAGTCACTTAGGTGTTAGCTACAGAACAGGACAACGAATAACAAATCCAGAATTATCCAATATCCGTAACCACGCCAAAATATGTAAAATTAATATTGATAAAACACATTTCTCAATCATTGACAGCACTCCCAACAATTACTTAACGACACTTGGGTCATTATACATTAAACGACTGGTTCCTTCTCTAAATGCTAACGTGGCTGCTGCCACGTTGTATTTAGCATAACTGAGATCTGGGCCGAACTGTGTTTTCAAATCATTCCCTTCTCTACTTTTACTTAGGGTACTTGTCCTCTCATTATTTGTTTTAAATGTTTCTGTAAATTTTAATTACCATATTTTAGTCTATTGCTTGTTTTAAATGTTCTCTAAGGTTTTTAATTAACTTATTATCTTGATATTTTAGTCTTAATGTATTATTTTACTATTAATTAAATTGTCACAATTTATAATTACAGGCTGAAGATGTACTCTGAAGCAGTATGAAACGTTCCTAATAAAATATTCTTCACAATGTTTGGTGGATTCCTGGACCCTTTTCTATATATATATATATATATATATATATATATATATATATATATATATATAATATATATATATATATATATATATATATATATATATATATATATATATATATATATATATATATATATTAGTGCTTGCCGTGATGTGGTCGATAATGCTGTGTAATTTTAGCTGTTTTCGTGTTATACTCTCATTCAGTTGGTAGATATTTACCATGTCATCTATACTGGTTTACGAAAGAGCCCCCACCCCACCCCCCTTTTTTTTAATATACATGAAGCGGACATACATGAAGGAGATTTCTGAATTATAAAGAAATTTTTTGTCATGACGCGATCTTCAATGCTTTATACATGCAGTTCTTAGAATTTTGGTTGCAAGTTCATACCACCTGAGAGCTGAAAAGCGTTCTCTCATTTAATTGCTAGGTTTATTAAAATTACTATGTACGCATGAAAAGGGGCAATAGCATTAGTATCCTGGCGCGCACGAGGTTTCTTTTTGGAAATTTGCTGGAAAGTGATATGTAGGTAGTACCCTGATTTTTTACATGAAGAACAAGTTTTCTGCCAGACGTGATCTGTAATGTGTTTATGACTACAGGTACTTGGATGAGAGTTTAATAATTCTTTACTTCTACATCTACATCCATTTAAACGCACGCAAATAGTGGTTTACTATGTTATCTATTTTACCTTGCTAACGAATTCCTGTTTAAGCATGTCCTGGAGTCAGGAGTTTGGTAAGCACATAGTACTGACTTCTAAGCAGGATAAAGAGGCAGTATTATTGTAGCACCGAGCATCGTGGATATAAATTCAGGCCATTTGAGGTCTGAGACTTATACTAGCTTGCAGAAGATTTGCTCTCTATGAAAGTATGTTTTAAGCTGACAGTGGAAAGGCACATAAGTTCCGTCGCCGTCCAAGTGGTGAAAACCAGTCGACTTAACTGTGAGGTTACGAAGAGGGGTATAATGCTAGCAGCATAATCCTTAGCTTGCATAGAATCCTGAGAAGAAAACGTATGTATATATATATGTATATATATATATATACATATATATATATGTATATATATATATATATATATATATATGGTATATCTATAGACATATATATATAACTCAATCACGAAAAATTTGAACGTGATGAATATGTAAATAAATGGAAAAGCCACGAAGGAAAGTAAATTGAAGGCCTCCCAGTGCTCCTTCGTTTCACTTTCTTGCGTGACTCTTGCCTTTATATATATATATATATATATATATATATATATATTAATATATATATATATATATATATATATATATATACGTATATATATATCAAAAGTTGCGAATGTGTAGTCATCGGTAGGGTTACCGAAAGTCACAAGATCAATAAGAGTTTATTAAGATACGTTTCGTGCCATCCTGACACATCATCAGTCTGTAATATAAAAATAATTCACATTTATAGAATATAAAATTAAAGTTTACTTGCTGATTTAAAAAGGAATACATAAAAGGACTAAAGTTATTCATAAAAACTAGTTGTTAAGAACTAAAAAATAACTAAAATTATTTACAAGGTGTCATTAAAAATGACGAAGTTTAAGATTAAACAGGAATTTTAACCTTTACAAAGCGAAGGATAAGAAAGGAATGGCTGTAGGATCGTCGTTTGCCCAGACCTCGACTAGAAAAGTTGAGTAGAGGATTGACTAGAATTGAGGGAAGGAACGAGGTGCTTGATATATGTAAAGACTCAAGTGTCATTATATATTGGCTGTGCTGGGTATTGTCATTTATATGTATGTATATATATAATATATATAATATATATATATATATATATATATATATATATATATATATATATATACTATATATATATATATATTTATATATATATATCTATATATGAGAGGCATTCAATAAGTAATACAACATAATTTTCCTCCCCAAATTTTTGCTTACAAAATTTGAAATTTCGTGCGTGACATCCCTCTCCATTCCCGCATTATGTTATGTACTTTCATTTTCGTATGGACGGCTGCAGTATATTCAGCTATCAAAACTGGATATTTGACTATGGTACGTTCCAAACAAATAAAGACTAGTGATGGAATTCCTTTTAGCAGAAAAAGAGACCATCACAAATGTTCGCAGACTCTCACAGGATATCTACAGAGACCTGTTATTGGATAGAAGCACTGTGAATCATTGGGCGAAGTGTTTATCACCAGAAGTAGACAAGGAATTCTGTTTGATCTCCCAGGCTCCTGGCTGGCCGCGCAAAGCTGTGATTCCTGCAGTGGTGGAACGTTGCGGAGGCACCAGTTGGGCACAAACCTTTGAATACCCTAAGGAGTGGACAATTGTGTCAGCACTACAGAGATGCCAAGTTGAGCAGCAAGTTATTTGCTTATGATTCCCCGATCACTTCGAATAACAGTGTCCGCACGTTCCACCATTGCACGCTTCACAGCTGTGCGGCCAGCCAAGGTGTAGGAGATCAGACAGATTTTCTCGTCCATCTTCTGATGATGATAGACGCTCGGCCCAACAATTCACAGTGCTTTTATCCACTGTCAGGTCTTTTCAGACATTCTGAAAGCGCCAGTAAATACTTGTGATGGTCTCCATTTCCGCCAAAGGAATTCCATCACTGCTCTCTTGTTTCGAACGTACCCCAACCACAGACGCCAATTTGATCGCTGATTGAACTGTAGACGTGATCGGAAATTAATGAAACTAAGGATGTCGTACACAAAATGCCCAATTTTTTTTTTTACGAAAAATGTCCGAGAAAAAAACTACTTACTGAACGCTTCATAACACTAAAGGGATGAAACGTTCCGCAGGTAATTTACAGTTTCTTTCCATGGCACCTAGGTAATTAAAATTAATTTTAAAAAAAAACCGCTTTAGGGCATATGCCTTCATGTTTTTATGTTTATAATTTTTTGCAATATTTATTCATACACATACCCACACATAACTAGTACACAAGGCAAGGGCTCTACCAACTAACCCACACAGTTCATAAGAGGTGTAACTCGCTGCTATGCTAGGCAGTAAACTTTCTCAGGTAGAAGCATTGGGCAGAATGATAATCAGGTTCCAACATTTTTTTTTTTTTTGTTTTTACCTGTGTGGTTCAGTTGGTGGCGCCTTTGTCTTTCAATTGCAAGATACGGGTTTAATCACGATTTGAGTCAGATATTATATATATATATATATATATATATATATAATATATATATATATATATATATATATATATATATATATATATATATATATATATATATATATATATATATATAAATTTTAGTATATTGCCAGCATATATTGTAATTACAGTTACACATTTGTAACCTGAAAATAAATGTGAAAGTGAAACACAATCGTGTCTATTTTGTATGAATTTTAAATAATAAAATTTGCATCTATTTTCTTATATATATATATATATATATATTATATATATATATATATATATATATATATATTTATGTATATATATGTATATATATATATATATATATATATATATATATATGTGTGTGTGTGTGTGTGTGTGTGTGTGTGTGTGTATTATGTGTGCACGCGCGCATTTTTGAGTATGTTGCCCGCATATATTGTAATTACAGTTACACATTTGTATAACGTGTTTATGACTTAAAATAAGACACAATCGTGTCTTATTCTCTTATATTACATTCTCTCTCTCTCTCTCTCTCTCTCTCTCTCTCTCATAATGCTGACTACTCCATCATGCAAGTCACAGGCTTCCTAGAGAGGCGGGTCCAATATCGCCAAAGGCTGCCGCCAGTCCAATTTTCCGGCCGGTTTGCCGAATCCAGTTTGGTCGTCCCTCAAATTAGAATCGAGACAACCGATGCCGTTATTCCAACAGTCTACCGTCGCATCTTCTCGAAATGCAATGTCCATTCGTGTCCTTTGCTCCTACGGGATTTGCTAATAGAAGGCATTTTCCCCCTCCTCGTAGGGCGATGCTTAAAAGGATATAAGTCATTAGTCATGCTTTTCATCTCGATTACTATATGGGCGGATTAGGTACCCTTCGCCCTGCTGCGGAGACTCCTCTGTCCTAAGGATTTTTTTAAATTTAATTTTATCATTATTTTTATTTATATAGAGAAGACTGACTCCATAATTGCTGTGTTCTGAAACCTTTTCTCGGATATTTTTTGTATGATTGTTATGTCAACGGGCTGAATTGGACTCGGGGTTTCTCTAATTTTTTTTTTATTATCAAGTTTTTGGAAATTGCAATCGAACGAACTTAACCCTAAGTTGAGCTGACTCATGCGTTATTCTCTTACTTTTGATTATTCTCCCTTAGACTATGATCATGGAACTGCTGTTTTATAAAGATATCGAATTGGCCAAAAAAAAACCCATGAAATTATATACACTGACGTTTTTAGGCGGTGGCATATGTCCAGAATATGTACATACGTATTAGTTATGAATAAGTATGTTATATGCACTAAGAAAGTTCAGCTTATTTCTCTATAAATCCTTGATATCCCTCTGGAGAAATCTGTAAGAGGAGAGAGGATTATGGTCGTAGATATTATTGCGTTGCCTGATATATGAAGTAATCTAATATCACAACATCAGTGGCATTATTGTTTCCGAAACAATTTTGATCTGTAGGCTACTTCGGGGACTACGTGAACAAAAGTAAAAGTTCTGACGTACTAAGGATACCAACTTAGCCTTCTGAAATAATCCCTTTTGTAGTTTCCGCTGTCCATGTTTACGTGGCTTCCCTTCTTTGAAAATGTATCATGCTTACGTGAAGCTTAGTAAACATATCAGCTTTCTTTGATGGTTATTAGGTGATTTGATTATTTGTATTTTTTAATTAATGAAAGTTTACAAGACGTGCCTTGAGGCAATAATTAAGTCCTCATGATTCATCGGTTATTCGGTCAGGGTATTTGTTGGTTCTACGTTTCTAGAACCGTCGTGGCTGGTAACTTTACGAAGGAAAAAAATTAAACAAAAGCAATATTTTAATTATTGCTAATATGGATTTTGAGAAGCCATAGATCGAGATAGATATTAATTAAATCGTTCTCTTAGTAAGTCATACTGTTCACAGAGAATGTGAAGCTTAGTTTGCAAACTTGTCGCAAGGAGTGGTTGAGTGTAATAATCGATAAGAGGCTATGCTACAGCTGCTCGGTTGAATTTCGTACCTGGCACGCATATCATACACACACACACACACATATTTATATATATACTTGAAAAATCACACTAGATGCACGTGACTTCATTAAGTAAGCGAATACCACAGGAAAATGAGTCAGAAATCCAAGTGCTTTCGTCTTTACTAAGACATTGTGGTATTCGCTTATATATATATATATATATATATATATATATATATATATATATATATATATATATATATATATATATATATATATATATATAAGACCACATATCATATATATATAATATATATATATATATGTGTGTGTGTGTGTGTGTGTGTGTGTGTGTTTGTATGAGTATGCGGACGCGGACGCGCGCATATATGTTTGATGGCCACAATGACCTCGTAATCTCTCTATTTGTGTACGCTTTGTTTTTGTATGCTTTTTCATTACAAGCCAAAAATCCAGGTAGAGAAAGTGTTTCAGCTCATTCCTATGATATGCGTGTATATGATATGCGTGTATGTATAAACATAATATATATATTATATATATGTATATATATATATTTATATATATATATATATATATATATATAATATGCTTTTCTGTGTATATAGTATGAATACAAAGGAAAGTGCTATTTTGTTTCTTATTTCTTTTAGTAATACCCCTTATGAAATAATCAATAGAAAGCTGGCTAGCATTGAAGTTCATGGGATACTCAAATAAATGGGAAAATGGACTTCCTCTAATTTAATTGTTCCAATATTTGTCTTTTTATATTTGTTTTTTATTGTTTATTTCAACTGTGAAAACGTACAAACATAATGATTTTCATAGATTGTATCTTTCAGGATTGCATAATGCAGATGAAGAAATCTTTCAAACAAACATTCCAAAACTTTTATTTACTCGTACTCGTAGTATAGAAATGAAAAGGTTTACAGAGGTGTTAACTCGTTTTTGTATACATTCTCAACATTGTTTTTATATCTTTCATACAAGGAGGTGAATAATGAATGTCATTTTCTTTTGGGACACATCGTCTGATTATAATTTCTTAAATGACTGATAATGATTTCCTTAATGGCTAACATTCTTTATGTTCTGAAAACTCCATCAGGGAGGAGTCATTTATATGGCTGTGTTATTTTCCCTCACCCCACACGCGCGCACACACACACACACACACACATACATATATATATATATATATATATATATATATATATATATAGATATATATATATATATATATATAAGTACATATACATATATGTATATATATATAGTATATCTATATATATATATATATATATATATAAATATATATATATGTATATATATATAGATATATATATATATATATACATATATATATATATATATATATATATGCATATATATGTTATATATATATATATATATATATATATATATATATATATACATATATACATGCACGCAGAGATAGATGAAGGTTTACTACTTCAGGCTAATAACAACTTAGCACTGGTTCCTGAGAGAAGACAAACCGTGGACTAAGATACAGCAGATAAAGGGGATTAGCTTGACTTAGTGAGAAGCCATTATATGCCGTAGCTATTAATAACGGTAAAGGATCCTTAAGAATTATGAAGAGATGTGAACGAAAACGGGGAACATAAGCACATAAACCTTATAGGCCCAGTTCACGCACCTAAGAAGTCGTATTAAAGAGAGTTACGAATTGATAGGTATAAAATGGTCCTGAAATATGCGAGTTGTAAGGTAGACATGGGATGAGGCGTGAGTTTTGAATCCGCAGGTGAAAGTCTTTATGAAATTATAAAGAAACTTTGCGCTATTGGATCGTTAGAGATTTACAAGCAAGGCATTTATAATCCAGAAAGCAAGCACTGTTACCCAGAAAGAGAGTATGACTCCAAAGTCTTCGGAGTGATAGGCTAATCTGATGAAAAGAGATCCCAGTTCCTTACGTTAATATGACACTGATGGTGCAAGTAGGCCTAAGGCCTAAATTTAGTTAGGCTAGGTCTTTCTGACATGCTGTTTTCCTTTTATCCCACATTGTTTATGTTATCTTTTTTAACCTTATTTATTCTAGAGAATACTTTTGGCCTAGTGATTAAGGTAACTAAGTGTAAACGTTATTCACATTATCGATGACATTCTATATATTTTGATGAGAGATTCCTTACTTCTTGTTTTTTCTATTGAAATAATTTAAGGTGACGATGGAATGAATCGTAAAGTTTAGGCAGTTTAGGCTGCAAAGAGAAGAACTAGGGCAATGAAATGAAAGAATTGGTGTGATTGGATAGCAGATGTAGAGATCCAGAATATAAATAAAAGATATTCAGTTGGCAGATCCTTTGAATCAGTGGCTCTTAACCTGCGGGGTGCTCCCCCTAGGGGTGGGGGGCGCGTACCCTACGAAAAAAAAATCTTTAATTTTATTTGTTATTCACTTAACAAGAATGAGGAATTAATATTCAGAAATTTATGAAAAAAATGGAGATATGTTGCCTTATAACGTTGGTTTCCTACGTTATATGGTAGATTTCTTTATTTTACTTTACTTCCTCGGTAGTTAATGCAATATTGATAGGGTAGTCAATTCCTCGTATCGGAATATTGTGTATGGTAGAGGATATTGTTTTGGATTGAAATACTCCTCTTATAATTTCATCAGACCGGGTGCGTTCAATCAGCTCAGCGCTGTGGTTCTGCTCTTCCTCTCCTTCGCCTTCGTATCTTCCACAGCCACAACGTCGTTTGTCCACCACGAAAATTTTTTTGACGTTTCTCAGGTTCAGGTACTTTGTCACTCGTAATGCCAAAATTTGCATTTTTTTCTTTTTCTTTTTTAAAGGGAAATTTATTTTATTACAATTAAGTGTTATGTTTCCATTTTGTTCATTCATTTCTCTGGTTTTGCGCGCGGCTTTATAAATTGAAGTCATTAACTTACGACGTCGAAACAGTTTAGTAAATTCATTGTAATATTATTCCCAGTTATATACTGGAGCGCACGCTCGTACACAACCATTCATATATATATATATATATATATATTATATATATATATATATATATATATATATACACTACATACATACACATACATACTTACATACATACATATTCATTTTTGGGCTCAACAAAGATTTCATTCTTCCTTATAGAACATGTAACAAAAAGATATGTATTTGGAATATAATTCGTCCTTACTTTAATTCCATTAGAAGAAATTATCTCGAAATTATGCAGTTGTTAACGTTATAGGAAGTCAACAGAAACTTATGTATTGTGCAAGGCGTTAAACCTAATTGTTTTTTTTTTTTTTTATTGCGCTTTGGTTTTATCAGAAACAAAAAAACCAAAAAAAACAAAAAACAAAAACAAAAAAGAAGTGACGACTGTGTTACCTCCAAAGGGGGAACATTATTTCTGAATTAACAATGCCACAAATTCTCGCATTGCAGCCCTTGCTAGTTTTGGTAAAGAGTCTCTCTCTTCTCTCTCTCTCTCTCTCTCTCTCTCTCTCTCTCTCTCTCTACCCTTATGTAACGATAAAGTCAAGCCAGACTGTTATATGTTCTATGTAATACATCTGCTCGAATCTTCTCCACTTCATATCTGCATATTACCGCGAACAGCGAGCGACGTATCTTTCTGTTTATCCCCCGAGAGAATTTCATCTTGAAGCAATTAACGCTTCCATAAATAGGGGCGCCTGAGCGATCCGAAATTCATTAAGGCCAGTGGTTCCCGACTAATATTTCCAGGGTCGTGGAGCCCCCGCTCCTATTTTAGTGGTAAGTCCGGAACCACTCATCACGAGAGCGATATTTTATGGAGTCGTGTTTTCTCTAGTTAAGTCATGGTAGGTTTTGGGGTCCATAGATACTACAGGACCAGGAACTATTTATTAGACGGGGGTGGGGTGGGAAGGAAGAATGTGGGGGATTGTGGGAGATGTCTGGTATTTTGGCTTTATATCCTGAAGTATTCTGCTCTGTTTCTCGTGGATTCAAAATGTTTTGAAGGATTTTTCGTCTATGTTATTCTCTCTTTCTCTCTCTCTCTCTCTCTCTCTGGGTTACGGAGTTCTGATAACGCTGTAACGTTATCTGCCTTTGTTCACAATTCAATATGATCAACTTAAGATGCTCAGGCGGAAGGCAGTATTACGCAGGACTTACGGCTGAACGTCCCAACGCGGTGAGACTGTTCATATTTTATTTCCAGCCGATTACCTAATGGGCGCGGATCTCGTATAGAATAGCACCTCAGTAGAGGTTATTCTCCTAACAGTTACCGCAGATCTAGGGCATGACATCCACATCTGCTGAAAGGGCTAGTAACTCTTTAGTATCCAGAAAGCTAGATATGTCTCCTATCATTTCTAAGGCAGTTGATGTGTGTGAACATAGAAATAATTCATAGTTTAGTTTCTTATTTAAAATAAAACATAACCTTATTGTTCTTCATTGAATGAAGAGAAAGAACTATCAGCAGAATTATTGCAGGTATTATATTGAATAGATAGTAAATGTGTATTATAACAACAGGGCAAATAGTATAATAAAAACAAGTATTTACCCTAGCAGATGTCTTTTTAAATGAAGAGACAACGGAAAACCAATTACGTATCCTTCGAACTGGTCGACTTTGTTAGGCTGGAAAAGGCAAGAACCTCCCGACCAAATGCCTAACAAGGATTCTGGAAGTAAAAAAAGAAGTATTAATTCCGGGATGCGAAGAACAGGAGTTTCACATGAAGCCTATCGCCTGCTAACCTTAATTCCTCACCGTCGATAACCCAACGGAACTTGTGTTCTCAACCAAGAAACTCGAGCAACTGAAGGCAGCGCCGTAACCTGATAGACAGTTTAATCGGAAAGAAAGACTGATAGCGTCATGTGGAAATCCACTTGTCTGCGATAACAAAACGAATAGCCCGTAAAAGAACCTTAGT
>NC_087217.1:3039442-3049442 GCF_015104395.2 Macrobrachium nipponense | reverse complement strand
CAGGAAATATTGTGATTCAATGGCATAGGAGTTTAAAGTGAGAAAAAATCAAGTCATAAACATTGTCGGAAATTGCAAGAACCGCCAGCTGCAAAATTCATCATCATCATTTGCATAATTATTGCATGTATTTGGCAAAGCATTGTAATACTTTGAGCACTTTTGGTGATTCCTTTAGCTGGAGGGAGACATAGTATAACTTTAGCATTAATTTCAGATTGCTTATTCCTTAAGGTGCTGTTAGGCAACACTTCCGAGTAGTCTGGATTTTGTTTCCTTTGTCTGCAGTAAAGTTAAGATATACTTGTGCGCTCATGTTAAGGTGGTTGAATTACTCCTGTTAAGTACATGTGTATGGTACTCGGATTTATTTGCATCACCATTAGCTATTACTGATCTGTCTTTTACCATATGTATTTTATTGTCACTATATTGTTCGTTTTGCGTTCTCCTTTATAAAAAAAAGGACCCTTTCTTTTTTGTATAAAATGATATTTTAGTCAGTATCCTTTTCTAAGTTATGATTGATGATTGTTAGAATAATAAGGGGAAATTTTTGCTCAAGGGAGACCTCTCTCTCTCTCTCTCTCTCTCTCTCTCTCTCTCTCTCTCTCTCTCTCTCTCTCTCTCTCGCCCTTATCATTACTGTTTGTCTTGATCCGGGTGAAATCCTCTGCCCCTTTATGAAGTGTTGGCTGTGGTGGTGGCATGTTGTCCAGCCCAGTTTCGTTGCGAGCACTTATTTATCGCTTCCTGCCATGAATATTCATGCCTTCTCAATACACTACGCCTTATTCCAGGGAAGAAAGTTTAGGAAAATCTTGTTAGGTTGTGTGACGCTGAAGATAACATATTTTTCATTTCTGGTACGAAAAAATGCAGTCTCCCTTTATATACAAATTTTTCTGCAGTGTTCATATGAGCTCATGCTTTAAAAGAAGTAGAATTCAGTGAACCGATGCAAATTTTTCATATTCGGAATATTGTGCAGAGTATTTTTAGAGAAAGGAGGCTGGGAGATAAATATCATATTCATATTTTCCATCTTTTCATTATCTTCCTCTTCTCCCCCTCTTAGTCAGTTCTTTACTGTTGTGTCAGACATACTTTCATTGGAAGTAAAATCTTTTTATGTTTTCAACGAATGCTAATTGCATCAGTAAACATAGGCACGCGTCTCTTTTATTTACGTAGTGGATAATTATATATATATTACAAATGTTATATGAGCGTCTTGGCCTCACGTTGTCATCTCTGTCCACCCATGTGTGGTTGTTTATTGTGGTCTAGAACTCCCTGTCTGCATTAGTTGACCACGTATACGTTATTACTGGACTCATGTGTTACTGTATTTGGAGCTGAAAGCATGACGGTGCTAGTTTTAGTTGGGCTATGTCTACTGGAATATGACTTTTTGGTGATGCTTTGAATTGTGTTTTTAACTGAACAATACTAGCTTTTTTTCTAGTCCTAAACGAGAGTTACAATTTCCATAAGGTGGTTTGCTTTAAACGCCTAAATTCATTAAATATTACATATTTAATTTAATTGTAGCGGTCGAGAATAGTATTAAATTTAATTGTTCTCATTTCATTATCGCGTTTGATATTTCCAGTTTTTAGAATTATTGATCGAGTTGGCATCTATTTAGTAATGAATAAACTTAATCTACTCAAACTAGTAACGCTTTATAGTAAATGCTAATACTCATGACAGTTGCCAATCTCATCAGAATTTGCGGTTTTTTGTCATGTCCATTTTGTCCGTGTCTAAACTTCTTCTTGGGGTGTCTTGTCAATTTTGGAGAGTTCTGACTCCGGTAGTAATTGGGCGCAATTTCTAAGAAATGTAATTGTACCTAAGGATTTCGTATTCAAATCAGTGATTTATTAAGTAATTATTTACCTAGATTTGACATTTTCCTTATGATATTTTAAATTTGTAAATATTAGCACAGAATCAAGTACCCTATATATAGTACATGTTACTTCCAGCTTATGTATACTTAGTAAGGATATCACCGAATCAAGCCTCGAAAAGAGGGGGGGGGGGGTGAGGTATTGTTCTACTTTATATACAATGTTTGCCTTCCGCAGAGAAAGGTGGAATTATCTTCATGCATTTCATTTATCGATTTTTATGATCATATTAATGGTCTATTCTTAAGGGTTAATTTTACCAATCCGTAAGGGTTATCTGTGGGAAATTTTACCATTTTGAACTTGGAAATTGGCGAGCATTGACCTAAGGTCAGTGTAGAGATGCGACAAAGAATTAAAGCAGCTTGATCTAAATGGAGACAGCTTGCAGGGGAGATCCTTAAAACTAATTTTTTTACACTTAAGAGTTAAGGTCTGCAAAACAAAGATCAGACCAACACTGCTCTGTGGCTCAGAAACGTGGGAAGTGCGCAGAACAGAGGATGGAGCCCTGGATAGGACAGAGATGAATGTTTACGTTCATCCTTGGAGGGTCATTGCTGGCAAGAATTGAGAGTAAACAAATACGAAAAAGGGTGGGTCTTTGAAGACTATGGAAAGCAGGATGAGGTGGTATGACCAAGAGGTTCTCAGGGATAAGGATGGTCTTTGTTTAGGAAGCATATATACCCGTTGAAGGTAGAAGAAGCAGAGGAAGACTCGAGTGGCCGACACCACAGGAAGACGGGATTAAGGTCGTACGAAAAAGAAGAAGAAGATCTAAAGTTCAATCCAGTAGTTCCTCTGTTGGGCCATTTCCACTCCAAATGAAGTCATTCGTAAGCCGAGGTTCAAAGACAGAGCAGTTATTGCGGTAGGAATTGGCAACTTAGATTTAAGTCTTTTTGTGTTGATTGCTACGATGGTACACTATCGAACGGGCAGATGTATGCTACGAGACGCGTAAGTAGGAAGCAGTCTTAATTGTTGGCTATGAATTGGCTCATCAGTGGCTTGTAAACCGGTTCCGCCCCTTTGGTGGAGCCATTTAAAGCTAAATGAGGGTTTCTGCTCGTTCCTGGACTTCATTGGCTCAGACTTTGCAAGGGGAATTATTGAATACAACGATTTCATTATCATACACAGTGCACATTCTTTGTAGGCTTTGCCATGTTCCTTATCTCTTTTTTTATTTTATTACCCAGAGGCCTTTAGACTTCGTGATTAGGATTTTTATATTCCCGAGGGAAATAAGGCATCAGGTGGGATCTTGCTACAAAACGCATATAAATCTCATCTTATTGTATCTGTCTTGCGCTTCTGCGTGTTCTCTTACTACCGTTACTTCTACAAAGTTGAGCGGAGATAGAAGTTCTTCTCCCACGTTCTTTTCTTTTTAATTTGTCGTTTACGAGGTCGACGGTTGTTTCTATTTTCAGCACTTTAATATATTTATATTTATATGTTTTGGATATCTATCATAGTTATTAAGCGAACACTAACTAAAGCATAGATAATAGGACCAAATTCTGTCTTCATTATTATATTCATTAATGCTTTTTTTATTTCCTAGTACAGTCAAACTTACGCACAGATTTACACTTGTTCTCAGAGAGATCACATTCCATCTGAAATAACGAAATACGAAAGTAAGGTACAGATCCTGATCCTGGAAACCCTGTTTTCTCATTAGGTAAATTCGTTTAACTGTTTGTGCTTAGCTTCATCACATCACGTAAATGAGAACCCAGTACGCAATTGTTAACTTACTATTGCAAGTTTATACGTATGTCAGGTGAAAAATAAATACCTCATCTTACGCTTAGTAATTCAGAAAGACGGAACTGAGAACATAGCCAGTTCAGAATGAAGAGAATAGCTGCAGAATTTAATGGAAGAGCGTGGTTAGTTATCAAAACAATTGGGAGGTATATTCGAAAAGTAACTAACGAGAAGTACAGTTACCTGAAACGCAATAGGTTGCTGAAGAATATTTGGCAGTACATTCCAGCAACCCCAATGAAGCATAAAACTTTTTTCCATATTGAGTTGAATATTACGATTACGTATTACTGCGAACTGTTAATGTTTTTGGGGACTGTTATTTACCTGTTACGGAAATTGATTTAAATTTTTTTTTTTTGTGTAAACATGCTTTTTTTTAAATGCATTGACAGTCTCTCCACATTTTTCGAACTGAAATTAATTTTTTAAATCCGTGATCGGAACCCACAAGGGAGATCCGTGACCAGGCAGTAATCCAGGGCCTCTAACATTTGTTTGGAATCGATTTCTCTGAATTCTCCCATCCCATTAGCGTTCCAGTCACTAACCCCAGTGAAATCAACGGCACTTCGATGGGGGTTCCCTACGGCAGCTCTCTCTCTCTCTCTCTCTCTCTCTCTCTCTCTCTCTCTCTCTCTGTTGTTGAAATTCACTGGCTTTTATCTTAGTTGCCAGTATTCATTTCAACGTTTTTTTTATGTGGTAATGATTCATTTGCCAATTCTTATATATATATATATATATTATATATAGTTATATATATATATATATAATATAGTATATGTATTTATTTATTTATTTATTTATTTATTTATGTTGGGGATCTTCGTAGATGCAGAAAAGAAAATCATATGTTACCAACTTTCCAATCAGCTATCATGGTGGAGATAAGTTGATACCGACTCAAAGTACATAACTTGAATTCGACAGGCATATATACAGCAGAGTTCATATTAGCTTTTATCTCTCTTATTGTTTCTAAGCCAGGCAGCTGTTCAAATCATACCCATAGCAACTCATGAAAATCATACTCATAGCAACTCATGAATCAATTGCAATTTCCCCTTAGGTGTAAGTTATTTCCGAGATTTGTGAACAGGATATTTAAAGCTATTTTTTGGCATAATATTTGTGAATATACAGTGTCACGTATGTACAATGACGAAAATTGTTAATTAGCCAAATGGTACAGGCTTACCAATGAGCTATTGTGATGGTGATGGTTTGATATCGATTCTAAGTGAAGAACCCGAGTGTTAGTCATATATACAGCAGAGCTGACAGTAACTTACATCTCTATTGATAGTTCAGCAGTCAAAGTCGCTGTTTATTTTTGTTTTCTAACCAGGCAACAGTTCAGGTCCTGGTAGTGATGGAACCCTCATGAGTTAAAATTCCCTTTTGGTGCAATTTGTCCCCAAGGTATAGTGAACTGAATATTAAATTATATTTGTAGCTTATTCTTTTATAAATACTTATATATATTCTTCTCCAGATGAGACATTCCTCTTGATTTTAAAACAAAGACAACTCAGTCCCAAACCCCAGGATGCCACACCTACCCATGGTTAAAATAAGAACATGCTCTTTCCCAGTAACCACCCCTTTGATGAGAGACTTCACATGGGACTTCACCATAAAACTGTCTTGTGAAGCCGTCTGATGGGCACGAGGGCACTTGAACAGTGGGATTTTCTCTTTGCCCTTTTGCCATAGAAGCCTTTCTCTACTATTTTGGCATTTTCAGACCTTCCACTTTACAGCTGTTTAATTTCTCATTCTTCTATCATGCTGTCGATCCTTTACTTGATGTGAACATGTGATCTTTGGACTACCACTGAATTATTTTGGACTTTGATGTTGACTAAACTTTGAATTGATGTCCTCACCCCTTGCTAGACCCCCTTGGGATGTAGACACTGTTAAGTGAAGAGTTGGGCTCCTTTAGTCCAGTACTAAGTCTCCCATAATTGCAGGCAATAGGAACCAGGTGTTGCAGCCGGTGGTGGGATGGGTTTTTACCTCTTATTACTAGTGTTTGCCACCTTAAGGGTTGCAGTGCCTTCATATTAGAAGACTGGTCCCTGCTGTGGCCCCTCGTCATGTTAAGCAGCATGAGACAGGAGTCACATCTTCTTATATGGGGTGAATCTTTTTGGCTAACTAAAACAGTTTCAGTTTCATCCAGTGGAGTGTGGAATGCCTCCTAATGCTGAAAATCTCGGGGTGAATCTTTTTGGCTAACTAAAACAGTTTCAGTTTCATCCAGTGGTGTGTGGAATGCCTCCTAATGCTGAAAATCTCACGATATCTGCTTGAACATGGACATAGTTAGGAAACCTTCATTAAGTATCACTCTAATGGAATCCTATGCTCCAGAAATGTAAGTGAAATAGACCCAGGATATTTGGAATATTCTCATACGATAAATATTTTACCTCAGTCTGGAAGATCTTATTATGTCATTTTTAATGTTCACAGATACATCGTGAAGTGTTTTGGCTGAGAACCTAAGACATCATCTCAAAGTAGAGAAAACGGACAATAGAATCTACCCCTCCTGAAGTAAGTTGAAAAGTTACAAGCGTTATCAGATAATATAGAAGTTGAAATTGGTTACTCTATACATGCTTTTTGGAAACATATGTGCCCCTCACCAAGTGATGTATTCAGAAATGTAGCAGAAATTCAAAGATCAAGGTATGAATAGAATGGAAAGTATGAAGTCCAATGGTGCCATAGTTCCACTTCCAAATTTGCAGAGGACATACAAAATATTAGGTAGGTTTGTTAAATAAGCAATATAATTTTATAGCATTGCTGCTAAACCAAGATGAATTGCAAATACTTTCAGAAATGTTTCTTTTCTTACTAAAAACGCAACATCAATGGTGACTTGTATTACTGCCTCTTTGAAGGCTGTTCCAGTTGTGTCTCCTGCTCCAGCCTCTCTGGAAGCTGCACCAATTATATATGGCATTTCTGCTCGCTAGAAGTTGTTTGGATTCTGCACCAGTTCTGACTGGCACTCATGACACAGAGACTTCACCAGTTGTGTTCAACAAATCCACCCCTCCGGAGGCAACGCAGTTTTGTATGTTGCTCCAAAACCTGACATTTCCCCTACAAATATAACCCATCAAGGGTTCTAAACATCCATGATTCTAGTAAGGCTCTGCCATCTGCTCCGTAGTTACAGCATCATCATCAGCTTTGAAACAGAAGGCAACCAGAAGTAATAATCAGCCTCCTGCCAGGAAAAAAAGCAGAAGCAATTCAGTAAAGTAAAAGCATTTAAACTGGTCTCTAATTTCCAGTCCTCATTCACTTTCACTTTCTCCAGTGGAATTGTCAGGGATTTAATAGCTAGATGGGAAGAGCTATAGCAGCTCATCTAGGAAGTGTCTCCTGTTTGTATAGCTTTGTAGGAGACTATGATAGGTAAAAGTATGTGTGCAAGCCCACGAGAGTATACAGAGTACCATTTCCCTTGTAACATGAATAGGAGCCCAATAGGTGTGCAGTTATATGTATTAGTATCCAGTCTACATTGCAAGGGCAACTGTAAAGACCTTTTGCAAAGAAAATATACCTAGTCAAGTCTTCTCCATTGTTGAATTTGAATCTCCCATCCCTTTATTATACTGCAAGATAAGAGTAGCAGTAATCCTCTTTGGGATGACGTAGTTGCTAATCAAAATGGGAATTGCCTGTATTCAATAATTGAAAATGAAAATATAGGAATCTTATATCGACCGGAGGCCACACATTTTCATGTTCAGAATGGCACATTGTTAGCTATTGACTTATCTGCATGCAGTGATGACTGCCATATTGACCTCAATTGGAGAGCGATAAAGAATAGATTTACCAGTGACCATTTTCCAAGAGTAATGAATGTATTTTCAAATCCTTCATCTTCCAGATTACCTAATTGGAACATTCATAAATTTGATCGAGCAACATTTCAGGTTCAATAGACAACTCGGCCGATGATTTTCCATCTTTAGAGGATCCTCCGGGGTTTTTAATACAATTATATTCTCGGTTAGGCTTCAGTCAGTACCTAAGATTTCAGTCAGATTTAACTGACGTTCAGTTCCCTGGTAGTCTGTAAATGCCAGGAAACTCATAGAACTATGAAGCATTTTCCAGACATTGCAGATGAAAATGTGAGTATTTCCTCATTTTTGCATAGAGATTAGAGGCTTGATAGGGATCGTGGACAATTTTCATATCATCATTAAATTTAATAACTGTTTTTCCTGAAGTTTGGAAGAGATCGAGAAATGTAGCAATCAAATTTACTCCTTGTTATCAGGATCAATGGTTGTGAGGTTGCAGATCCCCGGTTGGTCCTAAATTAATTTGATGATCATTTCACTAATGTTGCAAAGAAAATCGTTGATTTGATCCCATTCTGCTCAGAGAAGAGAAATGGAACAGGTATAACAAGACGATCTACATTTTACCACTAGGGAATTTGAATTACCTTCAAGTAAGTGAAGTTGATCGACTCATGGAGTGGATGACATAACATACTCAGTGATTAAGCATACACCAGATAATACCAAGTTCTTCTTATTATGCCTTATTAATAGAATATTTCGAGAACATACCTTCCCTAAGTCATGGGAAATGTGAAATCAGGGAAAACCCCTTCAAGACAGAATTGTCTGTCTTGCCTGTGTAAAATTATGGGAAAAATGGTGTAGTATTCAGAATGTGGTAAGTGTTATTCCCCAGCTCGTGGTGATATTTTAAGCATGCACTCCGCAACTGAGGAAATGGTGTAAATGGAATCTCCAGTATATGAAGCTTTTGCTTAAAAAGAAAGAAAAAAAAACACACTCATCAAGTCACTGGTTTCCCTGGTATTGAGAAGGCTTATGATACAACCTGGAGATATGTCATTCTGATGGTTCTTTATGAATGTAACCTGACAGGCAATGTGCCTCTTTTTATCAAGGTTTGTAGAAAAAGTAGGGTATTTTACGTTCCAGTTTGTATAACAATGTCAGATATATTTAAATCAAGGAGTGCCTCAAGGTAGTGTTTTAAGTGTAAATTTGTTTGCCTCTGCAATCAATGAGATATCCGAAATAATTCCGTCAGATATAACTTACACTCTCTCCTTCTGTGTAAGATTGACTGTATTTTAGATGCTATACATGATATATTAGGTAAGGCTAATTCAGAGTAAATTATACCTTATAAATGGGTCTTAATGCATTTATGGTATTTTGCTAAAGATTGCGAGTTTAAATAACAGTAAAATTGTTATTTCGATCATGAACTAATTCACCAAAACCTTTTACGAAAATGAGCTTCAGAATGTCAAAATGAACGACTGTCTTGAAATCATGAATTCTTCACAAATGTATACTTGTGATGTATTTGCTATTGACCTACATAAACAAACAAGTACATTGCTTAATATGCGAAATGATAATTACCGATCATTAGAACACTCTTAGGTGCATTGATATTAGTTTTTCTCCGTTGTTATCCAAAGGATCGTTGGAAGTGGAAGTTTCAAAAATGTATTGTTCTGAAATAATAAATCTATTTTTTGTGAATGTTTCATGATGTAATAAGCCTTTTTTTTTTTTTTTTGTATAACATATCCTAATAATTTTTGGAAGAAGTATCTCAAGAATTTAATAAAGAATATTAAAGCGGCAAGGTCAGACTCGTGAGGGAGCAGTGAAGAATAAAACTTACAGTTTAAAATGGTGCTTCAAAGGGCACTATAGTTCTAGTTACCACTTATAACTTGACGGTTTCCATAAGGTTTGTCTTTTAAATATCAGTAGAAATCCGAATCCAATTATCATTAGTCTTTCAATGCACTAGAAAACGTGCAAAAATTCGTATGAATTATGAAGAATAATATTTCTCATTTCTCTCTCGTTAAGCCTTCACACACACACACACACACACACACACACAGAGAGAGAGAGAGAGAGAGAGAGAGAGAGAGAGAGAGAGAGAGAGTCAACAAACATTGTTAGTGGAAAAGAGCTTGATCAAGGTCTGGGAAGAACCAAGGTCTAGTGAAACCTTGAAATCCGTAATGTAGATGTGCATGTAACTCTTAGTTTGTAAATTTAGGTGACCGAAAGGCTCAAATTCTACTGAATGAGGGCACTGCCCTGGAGTGGCTGGCAAAGGAATTCTCATTAAAGGCTTCAAACGTGGCCATCTGCCTCGCCGGCGTTTACACGGCCGCATCTCAAGAAAGTTATGGTTAGCTGTTCCAGGAAACGTGGCTGCCACAATCTCGTACTTCAGAA
>NC_087217.1:3012343-3038942 GCF_015104395.2 Macrobrachium nipponense | reverse complement strand
CGTACTTCAGAAGTATATAAGGGTTAGGGGTGAGGGTGTCGAACAGTCAGACGAGAATGGTAAGATCGATGTATTAATGAAAAGAAATTAGCGCCTCAGTGGCGTGGTCGGTATGGTGTTGGCATAGCACCTCGTTGGTCGCGAGTTCAATTCTCGGGCATTCCATTGAGGTGTGAGAGATGTGTATTTTTAGTAATAGAAGTTCACTCTCGAAGTGGTTCGGAAGTCACGTAAAGCCGTTGGTCCCGTAAAAACATCATACAAACAAACAAACAAATAATGAAAGGAAATTAGCGAAACCATGATGAGGGAAGGAATAAAAATGGAGCAAGTAATGAAGGCTTTCTTCCAATACATTGTTTCCATGAGAATAATATTGTATCAAATGATGAATGAATTACAAATGGGTTTAAAAATAACAACCTCAGAAAGTTCAAAATGACAGTCGTCACATGGTTCTTAGAAAGAAAACTACAAGTAAAAAAAAAATAGAAAGAATATCCACGAGGAATAAAAACACATGCATAGGAACCGGTAGGCGTAACCTTTATGTGACGGAACCAAGATATTGTTACTAGACCTAAGCTGTCCATCTTTCTTGCTAAAAATACATTACGCTTAACATCCATGTTTCTCTAACAATTTCTCTCGGGAAAGCTTATGAAGTAATGTACACATTCTCCCTCTTAAAAGTATCTCATGATTCAGTTACATACCAGAACCAAACAGAAGGTGTTTTAAGAGAATAGCAGTCTTCGTCAGTTTAAAATATATATATATATATATATATATATATATATATATATATATATATATATATACATATTATATATAGACAGATAGATACATATATATATATATATATATATATATGAGTATATATAGATAGATAATAGATAATATATATATACATAATATATATCTATATATAATATATATATATATATATCATATAAAATATATATAATATATAATAAAAACTCTTTTGCTTAGACTTGACAGTTAATACTAAAAGACTTAAATTGATAAATGACTTTCCCATATAATTGAAAGAATCGTCTAATCTTATTCAAAGAACAGGTAAGCTCTAAAAATAAATCCTTTAGTGAACCATATTGCATCTTAGAATCTTTAGATATTTATATTAAACTTATTAATCTGTATTGCAATAAGCATGCAGTTTAATCATAGCCTTAAACTCCTTGATTGAAAGATAACTATTTGTAATTCATATTTCCAGTTTCAAAATTTTACTATGACTGTTTGGACAATTAGGTTTACTGTTATACGCTGTGGAGGTGGTTCTGATGACCATTTAGAGCAGTAAGCTGTGCGTGCCAATCTTGTCACACCGTTCTTTGAGATTAATAAAAGAATAACAGATTGCAAATGATACCAGTGCATAAAAGTAATTTTGTTAGTTATGAATTCACAAACTTAGTGAGGTATATGGCATCTGAAATGAAAAGAAGAAAAGAAAAAGGAAAGCTTGACACGAATCGGCAACTCTATGATATGTCACTGTACTTCAGAGATTTAGGATGATACAAATAGAATTATGGCGTCGGTTTTGAGTATGACCTCACGAGCATGTTTTTTTGTTGTAAGATTAATTTTCGGTTTGCTTCAGTCTTATGCTAATTCCATAACGCATTTGAAGCGGCAATAAAGCCTGTGAATCAAAGCAGAAAAGGAACTTAAAACTGAAAACTTCCTTGGATTGCACTACCATATTATTATAATAATATTTGAAAGATATCTCCCATCTACCAAACGATTTTCGAGTTAAAGTAACATTAAAGAACAATAAAACACTGACATGCACGTATGAAGAACTGTCCTGACAGTACCAAAGGATTTGCCCATCAAATTCCACATAAGTCTTGTGATAACTGTTATATCGGCCATAGTGGAAAAACATTGGAAAATAGAATAGGTCTACATAAAAAGTGTGTAAGATATACACAGGTGAACAGCGGGAGTTTTTTTAAATGGGCAGGTGGAAAAAATACTTTATTCTAATAATGCTCAGGAAAGCAATATCACTGAGTCTAGTTTGATGAAAGGAAGCTGCGTATGTGTGTGTAAGTATGTGTCTGTGACAGCTTTGAGAAACGTTTGTGATCATCACTTGCAAAAAACTTAAATTAGATATCTTTTCATTTTACCCATATTACCACAATAATAAAAACCTCAGACAGTTTTACAAAGATAATTGAGTTAATTGAATGCTTTAGCCCTCCATTCTAATATTAATATACGTATGTAATGAAAACGGTAATCACGCGGAAATGATAATTCTGTTATGTAACAAATTATATATGGTAATCTTCCATAGATACCGAGCAAAACGAAATTATTCACAGTCTTATTTTTAGTTAGATCCCTAAGTAGGGAATCTGTTTTTGTGCACCATACTTCATGGAGCCACATTTTACTGAACACACACACACACATACATACATACATATATATATATATATATATATATATATATATATATATATATATATATATATATATATATATATATATATATATATATATAGGCTTATGGGTGGTACAAATTAACAGCTGTGAGAGCTCACGACATGCCTAGCAAGCCGGTGAGCTGCTATAAATTGCTCATGAACCGCACGACTTACTTCAGGACAGACCCATTGATCAAAGGATGCCCGGGCACATCCTGACTCGGAATGTTATCGGACATGGACAAGGAAATAAATCTTTGAGATTAGGAACAATTAATCTAAGTACTTTGAGAGGTAAGGAGGAAGAGGTAATCATGATGATGGAGGAAAGAAAAATAGACATATTGGGGTTGTGTGAAACCCGTCTACCAGAAGGAACAAAATTATTGCACAACAATTACCAATTATTTTACAAAGGTGGAAGAACCGCACGACACGGAGTAAGTTTTATTGTGAGTGAAGAGCTAGCTGGAAAAATTAGTCATCTAGAATTCAAGTGTGATAGGATTATTAGCATTTCCTTAAAGTTAGGAGCGTTTTAAACCAGCATAATTCAGTTGTATGCACCACAGCAGGGCCGCCCTCAATAAGAAAAGGAAGAATTCTACAGACATCTACAAAAAGTTAAAGATTCTGTCCCATATGTAGAGAATACATTAATAATTGGAGATATGAATGGACATATTGGGCAAGACAGGACAGGCATAGAGAGCATATTGGGAGCATTTAGCATTGGAGACAGAAATAGAGAAGGAGAAAACATAACTGATTTTTGCATACTAAACCAGATGTCCATTACGAACTCTTTCTATAATCATGGAGACAGCCACAAGTGGACGTGGTAGTGATGGAACTGGGTTTTAGGAGCATACACTGAAAAGTCAATGATTGATATGGCAATAACAAATAACAAACATATGGTCAGAGATGTAAAAAGCATCCCCTCTGTGTCATTCGATTCAGATCACAGGTTTCTCTTAATTAAATTAAAGATGACAAAACCCAAACCAATTAAAAGCCAAGTGAGAGAAAGATTTATTTTAGAGAATATGAGAGAAGAGGAATGCTTAGTTAGATATCAAAAAGAAATAAGTAGAGCTAAACAAATGTAACTGGAGAGCAATGACCCAAATGAAAAATGGAGACACTTTAAAATGGCTGTAGTGGGTGCTGCTAATAATACAGTGCAAAAGAAAAGAGTTCGAGGTAGGAGAAAAAAACAAACTGCTTGGTGGACCCCCACACTAAAGGCCGCTGTTGCAAACAAAATGAAACTTCAGAAAATGGATGAAAACTTTGAACTTAGAAGATCACAATAACTATAAAGAAGCCTCGAGGGAAACGGAAAGAATAAAAGCTCAAACAAAAAGAGAAACATGGGAATGAATAGGAGAAGATCTGGGAAATGATCTCCAAGGTACCAGAAAACTCATATATAGCACTGCCAAAAACTATAGAAAGGGAAGCCAACCACCCACTTATGTAATCAAAGACCTTACGGATGGGACAATTTTAACCGCACCCCGAGAAATTGAATTAGGATGGAAACATCACTTTGAAACACTACTAAACAACGAAAACAATGACCTTGAAGAGCATGTAGAATTTGATGTGGTTGGGGATGCAGAACCTGACATAACAACACTGGAGGTAAAAAAGGCTCTCAAGAGGATGAGAAATGGTAAGGCCCCTGGAGTGGATACAATACCTGCAGAGCTCCTTGAAAACATGGGGGAGGATGGAGTCATCTGGCTCCTAGAGCTAATCGGCATACTCTGGAATGGGCAAATGCCACCTGAAGACTGGAGAAGAGATCTAATATGCCCAATCTATAAGAAAGGTGACAAGACAAATTGCAGCAATTATAGAGGAATATCCCTAATGGCACATGCTTTTAAAGTATATGAAAGAATACTTGAAACTAGATTGAGAGGATATGTTGAACCAAAGCTGGGTGAATGGCAAAACGGTTTTCGACCAGGAAGAGGGACAACTGATATGATTTTCTGCCTCAAGATGATATTTGAGGAGCTGGGAATGGGACAGGGACAGATATATTGCTTTTATAGATCTAGAAAAGGCTTTTGATAGAGTACCAAGAATTGAAATATGGGATGCCCTAAAAGACCCTTACTATGGAATCCCTGAGAAACTTATAAGAGCAATTTATAACACCTATCAAAACATCAGATCCAGAGTAAAAACAAATCAAGAGAATGAAGACTGGTTTGAAATTAAATCAGGAGCAAGACAGGGCAGCGTCCTTTCTCCACTTCTTTTTATATTGTTCTTAGATAAATGTATGAGGGAACTAGGTGAGGATGAAGCTGCAGATATGACCATCAACCTTATGTATGCAGATGTCCATGCAATGATAGCCCCCAGCTCAGAATCTCTCCAAGAAAATGTCAACAACTGGAACGCGATATTAACAGCTAATGGAATGCGTATCAACAAGAATAAGACAGAGATCAAGCACCTATCACGAACACCAAGTAACGTAGATGTAGAATTAGAAGGTAAGACATTGAAATGTAGAAATTTCAAATACTTGGGAGTAGAGTTTAGTGACCAAAACGATTCAAAACTGGAAATAACTACCCGAATACAGAAATTCAGTAACAATCTATATCTGCTCTACCCACTAATGAAAGACAGAAATATACCTCACAAAGTGAAAATCATAATATACCTCTCTATTTTAATACCAACGTTGACTTATGGCCATGAATCATGGACATTAGCATCAAGAACTAGAAGCCAACTTCAAGCAGCAGAAATGAAAGCCCCAAGACTCATAAAAGGTGTAACAAGACTGGATAGGCTACGAAATGAAGACATTAGAAGAGAACTGGGAGTGGAGGGGATACTAGATTTTGTGGAGAGAGGACAGCTTAGATGGTTTGGACACACCAAAAGAATGGAGGAGGAGCGATATCCTATAAGGTTTTTGGAATGGACACCGGAAGGAAGGAGACCGGCAGGAAGACCAAAAAGGAGATGGCTAAAAAATATAGAGAGAGGAGTAGAGAGGAGAGGCTCGAGTTTGCGGGAAGTTGATGAGATGAGGCTCTATGATGATCGCCAAGAATGGAGACAGTTCCTGAAGCAGGACGACTGACAGGCCTGGAGGCCTACCTGGCGTCTGGTGAGAAAGGTGAGAAATATATGTATATATATATATATATATATATATATATATATATATATATATATATATATATATATATATATATATGCATATATACATGCATATATACATAAAGAAGGGAGGGAGATTACTGCATCTCAGCTAATTCATATAGATGGAGGTACTAACTAATGTTATATATATTTTAAAAGATTTTTTTTTTAATTCCTTCGTTCAGGAACATATACTCGTATTGTTCCCTTTCTTGTTTTGTTATTTCAACGTTTTATTGTAATCAATTTCTTTTTTGTAGTAAGAATTGTCTTTGTCCTTGCGTCTTTTGAAAAAACCTACTTAGAGGATTTACGGTATAATATTATGGGACTCTGGCATTCAGCCTGGAATATCATTTTGAACTGCAGTCAGCTAGGTATGTTTGCTCCTAAACTATTTCGTTATCTCATAGTAGTATGTATGGTTTTCAAATTGCTTTGTGCCCTATTTGTTTTTAGTATCTGTATTTCCATAACCTCTCAGTTGTCACGCAAGTTGATTTGATTCTTTTCCACGATGGGAAGTGGTATCATAGGACCTTTTATGGTGTTCTCTTGTGGAGTTTACATTGCTTAGTCGCAATATCTCGTTCTTTTGTCTTATATTGGTTTTATATTAATTCATTTGTCATTTTCGTTACTTTGAATGCTCACCATCTTTTCCACATGTCTGTTGTTTGATTAAATGCAGTCATTCAATACCTTTTTCTAAGAGCTGTATCATACCGTATGCCACCTTTCCTCTCCCCCCAAAAAAAACAAGGCCACTATTCCTTCTCCCCGTTCAAAAAAAAATGAATAAATAAATAAAAAAAACGGGGGTTGACGGGGCGCTTGGCTCAAGTAATTTTCAGCACTTATCGATGCTATTAATCATGTATACTTAATTTTATCATTTAATTGTGCGTGGTGTTCTTTCCTATTGGATAATGAGGTCTAGCGCCAATATCAATTCACTGAGGATTGTTTTATATCAAATCAAAATCAATTCAAGTGCAAGAAAGGTTGTTGTGAAATACATCTGCAGAATAAACCTTAAATGTTTTGTCGGTGATTAATTGAAGAGCATAAATCTTGTAGCTTAAATTTGTATTACGTTAACGTTGCCATGGAGACAATACTCCAGGGGATGTAACCGACATTGGAATAGCCCTCACTCTGAAAATATGCTCTGGATCTTCCATTAACCTACAGTCTCGTGCGCCCTCGATAATGGATCCTAATTACAGAGAAGAAACCTTTGATCTCTGTAATTGCAAGCATCTGCATCGTGCTCTCCCTGAAAGAGCCGCATCGGGGAACAGGATGTAAGTATCGTATTTTCTCCCATTGCTTCTAAGGAGGCTCGATTTCTGTTTTGCAGTGCCTCAGGTAATTTGTGGCATACCGTTTGCACAAGTGGTGGTGGCGGTAGGCTATTGTCAAGTTCGCGTCTTGTACCTGGATGTTCCTTTAGAAAAATTTTTTTTCAAGGTCATGGGAATAATTTCTATCATTATCTTAATACTGTAAATTCTTTATTCCACTGTCAGTTATTATCATTGATGGTTTAGTAAAATCAAAAAATGATTTATTTTTGCAGTTATTGTTATATTTTGTTACCATTAGAATGGTAAAATTATATATTTTTGCAAGTCCAACCTTAGTAGTTTGTGAGATATTAACTTTCTGGTTCCTTCCGTTCAGTTATAAATTTATTGCATGATAATGGCCTCCCTAGTGCTATCCAGCAAGTGAAGGTATGTATGAAAAAAATGGTCAGTCTATTAGCTGCTGTGAGCAATACAAATAACGCAAGGTCTTGAAAAGGAAGCAATACAATTGTTAATCCTATTTTTATGGATGATCACCAGCAGCCATATTTAGGCAGGTGAACTTCTTTCTCCCCTGGTGCTAAGTACCCATTTAAGAATGTTTGTTTAGCTGGCATTCTCTCCTAAAATGTATTATGTCTTTCATGGGAAAGTTACCAAAGAATTGCTATTTTGACCCATTCCTACTTTCATTACAAAGTGAATAAAGTAGCTTTACAAAAGACGGCATATCCAAGAAGTCGCAGATTTTTTTGTTTTCTTCCAAATGTCAGAAGGACGAGAAATATATATTGTTTCCGCTTTCGCTAGATAATGACTGGCTTATGATATATTCATATAATTCATATAATGACATATACAAAGAACAAGGTTGATTGATGGCATTATATTTAACAGAACAATTTTTGTAAAAACTGTTTACAATGACGTACACATAGACAGTCTTTGGTGTTCTGCTATTTAGCTTGATCAGATCAGGGCCTTTGAAGTAGTAGTCCACAATATTCACAAAGACTAAGAGTTAAACTAGCATGGTTTCCGTGCTAGGCATAGTGGAAACAAAAAAAATATGTGGTGCAAATCTCGAATCTTTAACAATCGTCGAGCACTAGCACCCACCAAAAAGTTATATGCAACTAACCATTTATTTCAGATTCACTTTGGAGCACACAAAACACAAGTATGTTAGTTGTTTAACTCATTTGTGGGTTATGCAAGCCAAGGTACAAGTCGCTTTCGTATAGTTGAGAAGCTTTGATCGCCTTTAGATTTATTTTTTTTATCTTTGAATTATAATTATGACCCTGATGGCGACCATCTGCACAGTAGATTCATCAGTGGTCAGCATATGAAGTTCATATCTTGTATACTTGAGAAGTTATGAAGAAAAGTTAAATTCCTGTTTGAAGTTTTACCCCTGAAAGTTCCAAAGTTGCACTCTTATCTCTCCCACAGATTAATCAGTTCTTGAGAGTCACGAGGACCACAATTTTTGAAATGTAATTAAAACTTTAAACATGACTTTATGCGCAAATATGTAACAAACAAGCAAACAAATGAATATGTAAAATAGCTGGATCAAAGGCATAATCTCCTTATTGTGTATTTACATCTACGCACTATATACGGTAAAGTGTGAAGTTATAAAAGTTTTTAATGAAATTACAAATCTTTTGAGAGAAACTGAAGAATCCCCGGAACAACTTATCACGGAAGTTTGCAGATCAGTAGTAGAATTTTAAGATTTGAAACTTGGGGAAAGCTTAGAATATGCAGTCATAGGACACCGTCTTTTTCCTTGTGAACAATCGCCAAAGCTGAAGGCAAGGAATACACTCAATGCCTCGACGCAGAGAGAGAGGTTAGATTCGATTAAGATACTTTCTTCCCTTGTGCTCAACGATTTTTGGTACTATATCCGGTTAGATTAGCGGGTTCAGTGAGGCACCCTAGGTCAAATTAGAGGAGGTGAAGCCATCGCCGCCATCTTGGTGTAGGATAGAAGCGCCAAGCCGGACTCAGGGTAGGAGAAATTTTTAATGCGCTCTTATCTCTTGGCATAAGTGGAAAACATAAGGTATGAGAACTAACAGTATCATTCAAAATATTAATAATTGTTTCTTTATTTGGTTTACAGTTAAGTAAAGATGATGTGTGTTATATGATTTTCAAATCGTGACTTGAAAAAGTTACTCTGTGAAGATTTTTTTTTTCTGCGGCAGAGACATCATCAAAGCGACAAAGTTGCATCTAAAAAGTTTGTTTATTATTATATTTTTATTAGAAAAATGACAACTTATGTAGTTTGGCTAATATAGCAGCTTAAAAAAACACTCTGCATTTGTTTTTTTAACATTCATGAACCGATCATAGTAATTGTATCACATCAATTGTCATAAAAAAAAAACTTGAAACAGTGAGTGAAGTAGCAGATTCGTCGTGAAAAGAGAAATGTTATTTAAAGTCATAAAATAAAATTAAAAGGGAAAAACATTGTTTTTCCTTAATCTAGCGACTATTGTACAATTTCAAAACTCAGTGTCTTCACCATCAGTTCTAATAATAACGAAAATTTATTAATAATATAATGATAATAATTTCGTTCTTCCAGCGGGCCACGAATAAAAACTTCGTTATTACCTTTAGGAAAATAACAACTAACAAATGAATAATTTAACGTAAATTTTAAAATAAACTAATTCAATACACTTTCAAGCCGACTTGATCCATTCATAGCTTGAAGTAGGTATATATATATATATATATATATATATATATATATATATATATATATATATATATATATATATAATGAAGCCTTTGAGTTTTGAAATTGTATATTAGTCTCTAGACTAAGGACAAATTATTGACGGATTATAAAGAGTTACGTAACCTAACGTTCCATATTAACGTTGATTTCATCGATTGTGATTTTTTTTTCTTTATTAAAGAAAAAGTGTAGTAAAGTTTAGACAGGGAAAAGAAAACTTCGTTGAAAACTGTAACTTGATACAAATATTAAATTCTAATAAAAGAAAATTATTACATAAAATTGGGCACATTTGATAAAAAATAGGCTTATAAAATAAATAAACTATTTAAAAAAAGAGTTATCTTACAGAAATGCTTTGTAAGATAAATGAAAAATACAGTTCAAATAATAATAATAAAAAAATTAGATGATGCTGACAGGCTTGTGTAGTAGGTAGCGCTCATAGGCTGTCTTCACTTATCGGATCCTATGCCCAATCTATTGCTCATTATGTGATCATTGGTTAGGATGCATCTTTGTTGCTCACACTAACACGAGGTAGACTTGGTTACGACTTTGGCCTTTAATTACTATTGCTTCATCTTCATGACTGATTTAGTGGTTTGTGAGCGTTTCTGGCTGCACATGACGATTCATTTATTGTTTTACGATCCCTGTTAGGCATCTCACTGTGGTTCCCCAGAATTGTTCGGTGTAGGATGTAGAGAGAGTGCAAAAATCTGTGGTTTTCACCGACAACAATAATTATTGTAAAAAAATACAAAAATTATATAAGATCACGTGTCAGAAAAAATATATAATGTAAGTGGGGCGAAATCCATTTACCAGTTATGTTTTCTCTTGATTTTGTCCTAATATCCCTTTTTTCAGCAGAGGTAAAAAAAATTAAATGAAATCTCAACTAATGAAGTAGTAAGAATATTTGCTTTGGCGTGGTTCTGTGGTTTTGTGCAGAGGTAGTTTTACTCCCTGTCTGCCGCCACCAGCTGCTAGAATAGTGATTAACATGGGAACCTAAGCACACCTTGTCTACCAGTGGCTTTTACCCAAATTCTCGATTCACAAGTAGTTCAAATGAAATCATCAGATTCCTATTATCCCTTCTAAATGGATATGACGAAAAACATAATTATAATCAAGTGTTGAGTGGTTTTTAATTTCATTATTATTATTATTTTTTTTTTTTTTTTTTGCTCTATCACAGTCCTCCAATTCGACTGGGTGGTATTTATAGTGTGGGGTTCCGGGTTGCATCCTGCCTCCTTAGGAGTCCATCACTTTTCTTACTATGTGAGCCGTTTCTAGGATCTCACTCTTCTGCATGAGTCCTGGAGCTACTTCAGCGTCTAGTTTTTCTAGATTCCTTTTCAGGGATCTTGGGATCGTGCCTAGTGCTCCTATGATTATGGGTACGACTTCCACTGGCATATCCCATATCCTTCTTATTTCTATTTTCAGATCTTGATACTTATCCATCCATTTTTTTCCTTCTCTTTCTCTTCAACTCTGGTGTCTCATGGTATTGCGACATCTATGAGTGATACTTTCTTCTTGACTTTGTCAATCAACGTCACGTCTGGTCTATTTGCACGTAACCCCCTATCTGTTCTGATAGTCCCTGAGGATCTTTGCCTGATCGTTTTCTATCACTCCCTCAGGTTGGTGCTCGTACCACTATTACTGCAAGGTAGCTGATGTTTCTTGCACAGGCTCCAGTGGAGGGCTTTTGCCACTGAATCATGCCTCTTTTTGTACTGGTTCTGTGCAAGTGCCGGGCATTTGCTTGCTATGTGGTTTATGGTTTCATTTTTCGTATTGCACTTCCTACATATGGGAGAGATGTTATTTCCGTCTATCGTTCTTTGAACATATCTGGTTCTTAGGGCCTGATCTTGTGCAGTTGTTATCATTCCATCAGTTTCCTTCTTTAGCTCTCCCCTCTGTAGCCATTGCCATGTGTCATCGCTGGCTAGTTCTTTAGTCTGTCTCATGTATTGTCCGTGCATTGGTTTGTTGTGCCAGTCCTCTGTTCTGTCTGTCATTCTCCTGTCTCTGTATATTTCTGGGTCTTCGTCTACTTTTATTAGTCCTTCTTCCCATGCACTCTTTAGCCACTCGTCTTCACCGGTTTTCAGATATTGCCCCAGTGCTCTGTTCTCGATGTTGACGCAGTCCTCTATACTTAGAAGTCCTCTCCCTCCTTCCTTTCGTGTTATGTATAGTCTGTCCGTATTTGCTCTATGTGTATTGTCTTATGTTTCCTGGTTTTCTGATCTATGCTGCGGAGTTCTGCCTTCGTCCATTCCACTATTCCTGCGCTGTATCTGATTACTGGCACTGCCCATGTGTTTATGGCTTTTATCATATTTCCAGCGTTGAGTTTTGACTTGAGTATCACCTTGAGTCTCTGCATATATTCTTTCCTGATCGTGTCCTTCATCTCTTAGTGTTTTATATCCCCTCCCTCCATTATTCCCAGGTATTTGTATCCTGTCTCATCTATGTGTTTGATGTTGATCCCATCTGGTAGCTTATCCCTTCAGTTCTCGTTACTTTGCCTTTTTGTATGTTGACTAAGGCGCATTTTTCTATTATTATTATTATTATTATTATTATTATTATTATTATTATTATTATTTCGGAAGGTGACCCTCTCGTAGGCAGGTTTTGTTGAAAATAGTTGCTGCTTCAGCACTATTAATCTTGTAAAGAGTCTTCTCTATTTTTCTGATGACAACTTTCTCTCCGTTGCTTAGACTGGCGAGCAACGCACCAAAGGGCATAGTAAAATTTGGTAGTTATGTCATTATTATTATTATTATTATTATTATTATTATTATTATTATTATTATTATTATTATTATTATTATTATTATTATTAGTTGTTGTTGTTGGAAATAAGATTAATCAGGTGTAAGATAAATGATAGCAGTCAGAAGATATATCACTCAATTAACCAATTGGTGTTTTGTCTTGTAACATAATGCCGTTGCATTGTTACCAAACATCTCATCAGGCGTGTCTCATGCTTTACTCGAAAAAAATATTAAAAACGAGTCGATGACTTTATATGTTAAATTTACCTTGAAAAAGAACCGTTGCATTATTTTATATATATAAAATTATATCTCAGTTAAATGACAACTGCGTAAATCATATCACTAACAGAATGTATCCATACGCAATCCATAATTATGTCAGCTGCGAAAATCTTGATCAAAATAAGCGTAAGATATGTTAGGTACGGTTTCGGAATCGGTGAGAAACTGACGGATTGATTGACTGTTTGAACGACATGCATCATCAGACTACTTGGGCGAGAGAGAGAGAGAGAGAGAGAGAGAGAGAGAGAGAGAGAGAGAGACGAGCAGAGAGAGAGAGAGAGAGAGAGAGAGAGTTGAGGGGAGTGAACATGCAGACCTTTAATATATTAGCCGTATTTGCAGATTTACTGGAAAATATGCTGTGAAAAATTTTAATTTGAAATTGAAGGATTGCCTTTCTAAAATAAGTTCAGTATATAGTTATTTGTCTCAAGATAACCTACATTCTTGTAAATTACCTTCATTACCATTTTTATTATATTTTACTTTTAATTTTGCTTATTATAAACTTAATTTTTTTTACATAGCGTTTTTCTCTTTACTAAGCAAGTGTGTGAATTGCTATGATGAAAACATCGTTAGCAGTCTAACCCCCCTCCACTGTGTGTGTGTGTGTGTGCGTGTGTGTGTGTGTGTGTATCTTCTTCAAACGTTTAATTTAAGTGCTACTTGATAGAGTACTGCTGCCTTATAGCAGGCGGCAACTGTCTTGAACATGCAAAGATTATTCTACAATTAGAATGCGAGGATGTCGTCACGCAATAGATGAAGCTTATTATCAACTGCTGTATCTTCTCATCCAAGCTAAATTTAGGGAGTGTCCAGCGTAGGTCATATTTTCATTATTAAAGTATAATGAATTCTTGCAAGTAACGGCTTAATTTACTAGACATTGAAGAAAGAATAGGTGTGAAGCAGGAAGAGTAGATTTCTATAAATACATAAATATATGTTAAAAATAAGAAAAAAATAAATATAAAGTAGACCTTAGAACCATGTAGGTTATTGTCTTTGATATAAATGGACATGATGAAGTTTCTATGGCAAGAAAGTCTTCATGTGCCACAAAAGTTATTTTTTCGTATTTATTGCAGTTTTGAAACTGGATTAATATATACCTCTCTCAGAGGTTAATTAGAACTTATGAATTTGGACGAATTTGAAGCTTCAAAGAGGGTTATGAATATGACAAAGCGACTGCTTTTTCCTTTTGATGTTGAGCAGTTTAAGTGAAATGATTTGAGAATAACTTTATAGCACTTGTAATAATTATCTTTTTCTATTATTAATTTAATAAAGTATTGACAACGGGTTTTAATTGATGTCGCAAGAGACCAAGACTCCAACCTGATCTTTTCACTTATGACAAACGTTCTTATTCAGGAGACTACGGTTACTACCTAACATATTCAAATTTAAGTTGAAACGTATTTTATATCTACGCATTGGTAGCTTTAAAAAGAGTATTTTAAAAATTTGCGTCGAATTTATAACCCCCATTTTCCAGTAATGGAATAGTGATTCAAAAGCGCGAAAGTGGTGATTACTGAAAAGTAATTCTGTCATAGATTAAATCTCCCTACAGACTACCAGGATTTTAAAACAAATCCTATAATTCAAGCCGGATCTTAAGAGCCCATCAATGTCCCCCAGTACAGCTAAAATCTTCAGTAACAGCTGATAGGCGTCCCTATTTTAAAACGCTTCTGAAATAACGAGACAAGATGAGAGAAACCTTCGATATAAAGATTAAAGAACGAACCTGTAAAGACGCCAGTGGAAATGGTCCAATAGATTCAAAATATGAATGAAGCTTGATATTTAACACATTTAATATTTTCCGCAGACGAGGAATTTTCTCCGTGGAGGTGGGTGGTAGTGCCATCACTGTAGGAGGTGCACTATAGGCATTACTTAAGGTTCTTTGCAGCGTTTCTTCGGCCCCTAGCTGCAACCCCTTCCATTCCCTTGACTGTAGCTCCGTTCCTATTCTCTTTCTCATATTTTACTTTCCATCCTCTCCTAACAATTGATTCATGGTGCAACTGCGAGATTTTCGTCCTTTTACACCTTTGCAACCTTTCTACTCTCAACCTCCCTTTCAGCGCTGAATGACCTCATAGGTCCCAGCGTTTGGCATTTGGCCTAAATCTTATATTCCAGTTCCACGTAGGACGTTTTTCGATGCTGTTGTTATTGTTTTATCGAGAGAATATTGAAAGGAAAAAAAAATGTTTAAGAAATAATGCATTATATTGACATAAAGAGCTGTCAGTAATTCATAATGTAATGTAAATACTGACGTTAAAACTCGTTAGAATCAGAGGCAAAGTCTACCTTCCATGCGAAATAGATGTTAAAATGTCGAGACAGATACCCATGTCCTGGGAACTCGGCGTTCAGCGGAAGGAAATACTTTAGTGGCAGTTACAGGGTAAGTAAAGGAGGAAGAACAATGGGATGAAATCTATAGCTTTTAAAAAGGTACCAGTTCTTGACTTTTCCTTATTTTGTTCCCTTATACAGCAGCAAGTTTTGTTAGTTACTACACAGCAAATAAGATAGCTGTGCTTTCTAATTCAAGCAAATCAGTGATACCTGTATTTTTGTAAAGCAGTTTATTGAGTGCAAATTGGGAATATTTCCTCTCTCTCTTTCTCTCTCTCTCTCTGTCTCTCTCTCTCTCTCCATTAGGAGCAACGTTTTAAAGATATTGTGTAGCCGAGCGTGATAATTACCTCTAAATCAAGGGATGGTGGTGATCATATCCCCATTTGAACAGTTGACGACCCGTTTTATCGGCTAACGGCCAAAAGAACTAACAACCAAGTTATGATTCCTCCCTGTTTAATATGTTAATGGTGATGCCCTTTTTTTTTTTTACCTGATTGGTATTTATCCAATAAACTGTCAATGTTGATTGTCGGATCTTAACATGATCGGTTAACAACCAGTCTAATGGTAATGAAAATCGCCAGATGTCTTACATCCAATAAACGTTACCGTTCTTCTAAGTCGTACTCTCGGTTTTTATTTATTTATTTTATTTATTTATTTGTTTGCGCTGCTCATTTCCGGTGAGAAATCTTTCACATTACACTTTACAATTTTAGGTGACCAAGCATGAATAAATAAAACTTGTTTTAGGTTTAACACTGGTCTTGCGGGACAAAGGAAGAAGGCAAAACCGTAAATAAAAGAAAGTAGGAAAAACGGCACAAAATGTTGTTCTCTGAAGTTGCCTACACCAACAATACCGTGCTCTGTTATTTTTGCGCCGTTATTTACTTGTTATTTCATAGGAAGTGTGCTTCTCTTTTTTCGGAAGAGGTAAAACTTGAGCTTTCTAATACCCACGCCTGAAAAAGTGTACCTGAAAGAGAAGTGCGCAGCAACCTTTGTTGTTATTTTCTTGCTTGACTAAAACATAGACTAATGCACAAAATTCTCAGAGTCGGACTGACTTTTGTTAGAATAGTTTTTTTTTCTTTTCTAGTTTTCTTAAAAGAAAACTAATGTGCCGCCTTTGTCTGTCCGGCTGCACTTTATTCTGTCCGCACGTTTCTTTCCGCCCTCTAATCTTAAAAACTACCGTGGCTAGAAGGCTGCAAATTGGTATGTTGATCATCCACCCTCCAATCACCAGACGTACCAAATTGCAGCCCTATAGCCTCAGTAGGTTTTTTTTTTTTTAATTTAAGATTAAAGTAGGCTATCATGGTGCGTCTGGCAGTGATATAGGCCAGGCCACCACAGGGTCGTGGTTAAAGTTTCATGGACCACGGCTCATATAGCCTTATATCGAGACCACTGAAAATAGATCTATGCGATGTACAGGTATACGTTTACAAAAAACTTCGGTGCATTACAATGTTATACACTAGTGGGCCGTGGCTGAGTGTTTCATACAATGTTATACACTATACAGAAAACCTGATTGCACTGCAGGAACTTCGGCGCATTTTTTACTTGCTTTCCTATAGAATTTTAAAATTTTGTATCCAGAGTTATAATCTTTCAGGAAGACATAAGTGCTCCAGTTGAAATACACCAGTTCATTGGTAGAGACTGGGTTTTTAAAGATGTAAAGGTAAAGGTAGCAGTTTTAGTCCTTCACCGGGCTATTGCCTCTCGGGTAGACGTCAGCCGGGTAACCCCAACCCCTACCAGAACGTTACCAAGTGTACTATAGTAGATTCACATCAACCGTGCATTTGATGTCTAGGCCAGTCCCTTACGACGTTCCTGATTGGCTGTTGATAAGCCAATCACAGGGCTGGTAACTCTCATTCTCTCTTGAGAGTTCACATGGGTAGGATCTATGTTCCACCTCTCCTGAGGGATGCGTCTTTCAAAAGCATCCCTCAACAGAGGGGGAACATGCATCCTGACTATGTGAACTCTCGAGTAAGACTGAGAGGTTCCAGCCCTGTCATTGGCTTATCAACAGCCAATCAGGAGCGTCGTAAGGGACTGGCCTAGACATCAAATGGACGGTTGATGTGAATATACCATAGCCAGACTGGGATTTTCAGTTTGAATTCGACTTTGTACAACTTAGATACTACATAATGATTATTTATACCTTTTAATGGTGTATGGATTGGTCAGAATGAATATCATATTTACTACCACTTGGGGTTCGATACCCAGATTGGCATATTAAACTTCTATCGTCTTGTCCATTTCTCGAGTCAGGAATTTGCTTGATTTCAAACTCATGTTTTTTTCTTAAATGTACTATATGTATGCCTGTATATATACAGAAACAAAGGTAATTAATTGACATAACGTGATATGTATATATATATATATGTATATATATATAGATATATATTCCTATATATATATATATATATATATATATATATATATATATATAGATACTACATATACATGATATATATATATATTATATATATATATATATATATATAGATATATACTCTAATATATATATCTATATATAAATATATATAAATATATATATCTATATATATATATATATATATATATAGATATATATATATATATATATATAGATATAGAGATATATATATATCTATATATTATATATATATCTATATAAATTACGTTATAATATATCTAAATATTATAATTATATTATATAATATATTGATATTATTATAATATATATAATATATATGATATATAGATATCTAATATTATATTATATATCTCTATATGCTAATCTATAATATTATATAATATATATCTATATATATATATAATATATTATATATATATATATATATATTATATCGAATATATGATATAGGATCTATTATATATGTATATATATATATAATATATCTATATATAGATGATATATATATATAATTTATAGATATATAATATATATGCTAGATATATATATATATATATATATATAAATATATTTATGTCTATAATTATATATATCTAGATATATATATACTATATTAATATCTATATATATATATAAATAGATATAGTATATATATCTATATATATATATAGATTATATATCTATGTATATATATATATATATATATATATATATATAAATTTGTATCATATATATATATATATATATATATATATATATATGTCGTTTTATACATACAGATGTAGCCACCCGTTGGATTCAATGTAACTAGACTAGATGGTGAAGGATGCATCCTAAATCGCAGAGTGCGTTAATTGTGCAGAGCAATACTCTGAGAATATCAGGGCAAAGCGTCGTATCTTGTTTTGCAGCAAGCGGTGAATTACGGGCAAATTATTCCCAAGCACATTCCTCATCATTTCCAAAGCTTCATTCGGTGTTGCAGCGTAGCAGCGCCGTCGTGTTTGTATTCTGCAAAAAGCCCCGAAATCTTTATACCCTCGCCATGGCTGCCTCCTCATTCGTTCCCCAGCTTCTCATGCTCGGAAATACGATTTCCTCTCGCTGTCTCTATTTTTCTCTTTCTCCTTTTCTGGGCCTAAATCTGATCGTCATTAAAGACAGCACGAAAACGAAGCAAGTTATAAATGTATCTCTATCTACTGCTTTCTTTCTCTATGTGCCTAAACACACACACACTATATGTGTGTGTGTGTGTGTGTGTGAGTGTGTGTGTATGTGTGTGTGATTTTTAGATTAATAATCTTCTTCACGATAGCAGTGAATTCCATATTTACATTTCTGCACTCAAAATGGCTGGTATTGCCTGATGCAGCCATTGTATTCCTGTTATTTTTGATAAATGATCTCGTAATATCTTTCGGATGCATCTTGCTTATGCAGTTAAATATGAGTTTGTTATTGTAGGTGTTGGAATTTATTAGTTGATATTCTATCTTTGCTTCTTATCATTTTCATAGGGGCAATAATGTAATATTAAAATCGAAGCTCATAGGCCAGCTTATACTTTACACAGGTATTTTAAAAGGGAATTATTAAGACCACTGGAGATAATGGCTTAGCTGAAGCTATTATTTGTTACTATGGAGAAGCGCGTTTTGATTTTCGTGGTCTATTGATTTGGTACCACTTAGTAGATGTCACAGTATCAATCACAGTATCAATTATTAGTAATATAAAATTTCGAGATTTCTATATTTCAACCTCACGCGCACGATGTCTTCTCGGATATACTAACAATTCTTTAAGACATCCTAATCCATGTAACTCCTTGTAACGTGGAAACTTGAGTAGCTGTGATATGAATTGCTCAGTTGTGTACTTGCAAACAGTTGGTATAGAATTATGTAGTATTGTTGAATCACCACCAGGCTGATGTTGGCGCTTACCTGCACTAAATAGTTTGATGGATTGTTTGCAATTCTTCTGTTGATTGAAGCTTTAACATCAAAGAATAAATAACACCTCTTAGTGAACTCGGCCCTGCTTTCCCGACAATGTGTTGTATTTCTAGTTTTTTCTTTGTGATGAAGGTGTGGCCAGTGTTCCTTTGTGCTCAACAGCATTCAGCCTCTTTCACTCATCTGTTCCTACTCTTCTATCAAGTCCAGTAGTTCAGTGATGCCTGCCCTACCCGTTTTATAAATCTTTAACAGGAATCTTTAAAATTTTTGGAAAGATGGGCTTTGTGCTTTTGATACCAATGCCATACCTTTAGCTAGATTTATGACTCTTGGATCTCTACTCAGAGAAGCTAGTTCTCTCAACATTTTAGTTTTCTGTAAAAGAAAACTATTGAGATGGCTTTCCGTCTGTCCGTCCGCCCTCCGTTCTGGAAAGCTACTGAGGTAAAGGGTTGCAAATCGGTATGTTGATCACCCACCCTCCAAGCACCAAACATACTAGATTGCAGCTCTCTAGCCTCAGTAGTTTTTATTTAATTGAAGTTTGAAGTTAGCCATGATCGTCCGTCTTGCACCGCTATACGTGCTAATAACACAGGCCACCTCCGGGCTGAGGCGGAAAGTTTCATGGGCTGTGGCTGAGAATGTCATACAGCATTATACGCTGTAGAGGAAACTCAGTTTCTTCGACGCATTTTTCAACTTTTTTTCTAACCTGTGTTTTTTTGTGTTAATGCAGTTATTCACCAAAACTACTGTCTGCTAGTACAGTTATTCACTAAATTATAGAAAATTCCTTATTTTCATCTTCCTTATGTTGTATGACGAATCTGGCTCAAATCATGTTCACGTATAACTTACTTGATAGATCTCATGGATAAACTTGCTTTACTATTTTCACGCATTTATTTAAATCCATCACTTATTCTGCTCTTTGGAGACATTCACTGAATCACCCATCCCAAAGAATAAGAACTTTTTTAATCATTCCAAGTAATATTTTCTTGTTATCAAATTGCTAAACGTTTACTTGATACTCGTATTCTTAAACAATTGTAATTCAGGTTTTCATTTTCAAGTCATCAGTATGATATAGGTAAGGTAAGATCTACTCACTATTTTTCCTATCTCACTGATAAGGGTCATCTATCTTATATAAGAAACTTCATAAATTTTGTGTCATCATTCTTGATAGACATTTGTCAGTCTTGCATAAGGCTTTGTTAGCTCGTCTTCATATTCATTGCTCTGCTCCTCAGTGTAAACGTGTTTGTATCTTTTTCCCTGGCATATTTATATCTCTAGTTGTGTCGCATAAAGTTTGCTGTCTTACCTGTGCGTGTGTGCTTTTTTTTTTCATCTTCTTCTTCCTCAGCATCATTGACATTCTACTCTCTATTCTTCATTTCATTATATTGCCGTGTGTCAGCCTTCTATTATCTTTTATTTTCCTCTCACATCCATCCTGGGATGTTCAAGCTCAGATTGCATTGTAACTTTCTTCGTGTACTTGCTATGGTCCAAAAGGCTGTCTTGTAATAGGATACGTTTTGTTCTTCCACACACAGTTATCACCTAGTTTTCTTTTCCCTCTAACTGCTATAAAGTTTTGGGTGTTCAAATTATTTCAGACTTGTGTTGGAGACTCCACATTCTAACTTTGCTCAAACAGTGTGGTGTTTTTTTGAGGATTATCTGGCTTACAGTAGTAGGTCGCGTTTCTAGTTGCCTCTTTTCTTCACGAGAGAAAACTCAAAGGCAGTCCACCTAAGCAAGAATTTCCCCGTAGGTTCGGCCTCCAATAACTCGTTTTGTATCCGCTGCAAGTTGGCTATTTCTACTACTGCTTAGTTGAACAACAGGAGACTGTCTTCTTTCCCCGGAAAGCTTTGTAAACACGTTAAGCCACATCCTCCTTTAAGTACTTTGAGGAAACACTAGTTCAGTTCAGTTTAGTTTTGTAGGTTGGAGCTGCTGCCTTCTCTCTGGTGCCTTCTTTTGGCTCTCTCTTTATGCTTTGTGTTCCTCGACCCTGTGGCCTTTCATTCTTCAAGAGACAGACCAGTCAATCACTTTCTTTGCGGTTGATCTCATTCATTTCCTTCTCCCTTTATATCGTGTTTCCTTTGGTAGTCGTGAGTTCGATTCCCCGCTCTGCTAACAGAATCAGAGGAATTTATTTCTGATGATTATAAATTCATTTCTCGATATAATATAGTTCGGAATCCACAGTATGCTGTAAGTCCCGTTGCTAGGTAACCAATTGGTTCCTAGCCACGTAAAAATATCTAATCCTTCGGGCCAGGCCAAGGAGAGCTGGCAGTCAGCTCAGTGGTATGGTTAAACTAAGATATACTTAACTTTTCCTTTGGGCCTTCCTGGATATATTCCTTGGCTTTCACATGTAATTGACAGCTGCAATATTTAGGAAAAAAACTAAAGGAGCAGCTGGAGTAAGTATTCATAAAGAACCCCATTTTCTCAACACGCTATTCATAGTCGTGTTTTATAATGGATTTCTAAACAGGCAGATGGGACTCTCTTGGCTATATTTACTACGAGAAAACATTACTGCTTATATTTTATGTGAAGTTTGGAACATACTTACACAAAGTAATTATATCAGTACAATCTCTGACACAGAGTATGTGCCAAATTTTATGTATCCAAAGTCATCAGGAACCAAATAAAAAGTGAAAACCTTCTATATTATAAACATAATGGTCATGGTTAGCAGATCATAATGAAACAATAAAAATGTTCGCCCATGACTGTTAAAACACATTATCGTATGAACTATTGACAACTGGTAGCAGAAGCTGAAACTACTCTTAATAGTTTCAGTTAGAAATTAAGACTATTTCTCTATATGAAACTATTCCCAGCACGATAACATTCGACATAATAGTTAAAAGGTAACGTGTTTTAACGGAGGTGAGCGAACACTCACTGGTTTCATAATGATCTGACAGGCATCTTGACCATTCTTTATATATTCATTGTTTAGACACTGTAGCTCTTAAGAGATCATTTAGTGTAATGAATATTTGAGATATCACATTTTTCAGGATCTTGCGTTTCCATTTTCCTTGTATTCTAATGGGTAAGACATATACTTCTATACTGTTCACCTCTTAGATTACCTATGGTTAATCACCTTTCTCCTTCATTATCTAATGATAAATAACTTGAGCTTCCCTTAGTTGTACAGCCTATTACTGCTGATATTGTAGCACCGCCAATTCTTTGAAGGAGCTATTCAACCATATCCATGGGCTGCATCTGCGTGGGGACCGGAGGCGGGGCGGCATATTCACTTACTTTTTACTCAGGGAGGGGGGGCCAACATATGAATTACCCCCCCCCCCCCCCCCCCCTCCCTGTTTTCTTCCAAGTTCTATATAACAAATGCTGAAAATCAGGCATTAATAATATTATACAATATATACTCACCACAAAGTCTTTAAATAATTAAAAATAATAAATACATAATATGAATTTGTCAGTTAGATGCGTGGTCACGTTAACTGTTCCTTTTAATTTTGAGTGACGTAGCCCATTGTTTACATAAGAGGTCGGCGAACGCCAACGCTTGCAGCAAGTGGGTTTACTATTATTTTTCCTGCATCGAAGCTTTTGATTTTCCTATTAGACATTACAGAGTAGAGTTCGTTAAAGTTATTGACAGTGCCTCAGAGTATTTAAATGAGTATTTCGCTTCGTCTGATCTCACAACTTGAATGAAAGGCTCAAAGTGGAGTCAGTCAAGAAATATCCAGAACTTTCCGATTCCTTAAAGCAAGAAATTGATTTCTTCCATAATCAGTTCAATGGCGAATTTGTTGAGGACTATAGAGGAATGTTCCTACGGGTTGAACGCTTTCTGAGGCTTCTTTTGGTCTCTCCAGCAAGTTCATGTGAGGCTGAACGGTCATTCAGTGCACTTAATAGCATGAAAACTTGGCTGCGTTCACAGGACCCAAAAACAGCATAACTATTCTAGTGATCGGTCATGTTCACCGAGATCGTCTTGCTGCACTTGACCCTCAAGACATAGCTAATACATTTTTAAATTAATCAAAGTGTCAGACACACGGGCAAATACTTATAGCTAATTTTAATGCACCGTTACTGTTTGGCTGTATCCGGAGGTAAGCACTTTCTTTATGAATTGCAAAAATGCTTTAATCCTCGAAGGGGTGCCCACGAATGAATTGCCTCCATACAGTTCTTATCCTCCACCACTACTTCTCTTCCCATTCAATTTTGTTATTGTTTGCAAAATTTTCATTTCAGACATTCAACAATCAATTCATTCAGTAGTAGTGTCCCTTTCTACACTTTCTCTTGCTTTTCCACCAGTTCTGTCATAAATAGTACATTCTCATTCTTGCCATTCACATATTTACTATCTCCTGACTTAGCATCCCTAACCTTAGATATTAAAACCCACACTGGAGTAAAAGGCTTCCATTGTTACAGGACACTATAATTTTACTCTCAATGGAGACCTATAAATCCTGTAATATATTGCATCATAAAATAGTAAGTTTATTTTTATCCTTTACTTATACCTTACAAATTTGTAAAATTAAATACTTATCATAATGTACAAATTAAGTAGAACTATGTATTGAGTATGTCACAGAAAACTTGTATCCTGTTTTAGCCAGTCTGTAAACTGTGGACTTATAAACTTGTTGACTGACTAGTGTTGATAAATTAGTCATACGTTTTCCCTTAATATCATCCATATGTTCGTATTTACATTGCATTAAAATACACCAAATCTTATTAATTTCTTCAGCTGCATAGGCTTGTTCGTTCGCCAACATTAACCGTATAATTTTCAGAACCCCCCCCCCCTTTTTTTTTCTAGAGAGAGACCAGATAACGCCCCTGAACATATCTGATTATCTTCATCGTCAACAAACTCTTATGATCCTCGATCATGACTTACAGTTTGCCTTTCGTCTGTAACCTGCAGTGAAGAATTATTATTGCTACCATATTTCATCCATTAACAGTGAACCAAACACTGAAATAAAACAAGCTTTGTCCTCCGGGAGATGAAGCCTGACCTCTTGCATATTTCATTTTTATCATTCATTGCCTATGATTTAATGTTTATGTAAAATATACACACCTTCAAGAAACGTTTGTATAATGTATGTGTGTATTCTTGCAGAAGTAAGTATCCATAATTCTCAGTGGAATTCGTCCATGAACAATGCTATAAATGGACGGATTTATTTTGAATTTAAGCAGTTTTATCCTCTATACAAAAATTAATAACTACTGTATTAAATCTTTAGGTCAAGAAATATTTTCTTCACTTCATACTGCAATCTCATAACATTGTGCATGATCCGGAAAAACCGCGCACGCGCTTCAAAAGAAGCTGTCAATCAAAGAAACCAACACCTTAGGTTTTTTGCCGCTTCCATTAAAATAGCATAGCCGGTCTTAAAAGCAGCATGCCGGTGACGAAAAACATTAAGCTACATTAGCCGCGTTCTCAAAACTAAAAGGGTCCGTTATTAGGATATTAAGTTGGTGGTACTGAAGGAGTTTTCCAAGTGTGCGTGTGTGTTTGTTTTTTTATGAGTATGTGTGAACATGCGCATAACTTTTTGTTTTCTTCTCAGAAGAGGCGGTATTTTATACTTATTTTCCCTGTGTGTGTATATTATTATTTTCACAGCAATACCTATTTGGGTAAATTGTATTTTTCTGCTACTCTGATACATGTTTCTTTATATATACTATATATATAGTATATATATATATATATATATATATTATATATATATATATATATATATATATATATAATATATATTTATATATATATATATATATATATGTATATATATAGATATATAAATATATATAGTATATATATCTATATAATATATATATATATATATATATATACATATATATTTAAATTATATATTAAGTATTATATAGATCTACTGTATAGTAAAGTAATATTATCTATTATAATATATATATTTATATGCTTAATATAACCCCTATGAACTTTAATGGTAATTCTATATGTAATTATTTATTTAAATCGTTGCATAACTGAATCACTCTAATTATAATCAATGCATAATGTCATATATGATATATATACTGAGTATATATATATATATATATAATATTAATATCTATATATGCACGAATATTATGTATTAATTATATCTATCGATATATAGCTATTATTAATAATAATATATATATCATATATATATATATATACCATATATATAATATTATTATATATATATTTATATATATATATATCATATATATTATAGATATATATAGAAAATATATATATAAATATATATATATATATATGCACATATATATTATATATATATATATATATAATATATATATATATATATATATATATATATATATATATATATATATATATATATATATATATAAACCAAACTGAATGATAGAAAAAAATAATGAAAACAAAGAACAAGACAAGAGTATGGATGCAGAGACACTCATTGATACTACATATGAGGCAATCAAGCAGCATATATTACAAAGAAATAAATTACGACATGACAAAACAAAATAAAATCCCAAAGAGGCTCTACCCAGATATGCACACTGAATTTGTCACGTATAATTTATAGCAGCAACTGCCGGTACAAGAGTCAAATAATGAAATCGGCCTTAATAAAAGAGAGACAGGTAATGAACATCTCAAAAGGAGCATGGGATTCAGATGTGATCGACAGATTTTCATTCAACCAACGCTTAAGAAGATTAAAGGAAGATCATCAGTGGGGGTGACCTAAATTGACTTTCTCCTATGTTGCTGCATCAGATGAATTCTTCATTTACACAGCCAGGATGCCAAATCATAAAAATGACATCATTTGAGCTGCAAAGCTGGATGATATC
>NC_087217.1:2999843-3002343 GCF_015104395.2 Macrobrachium nipponense | reverse complement strand
TGCAAACAGTCCACTGTTAATGCATTGCTTTGTTGAATTAAAACACGACCAGTCATTTGCTTATTCAAGTTCATGGGGACAGACAGCGCCAATGACTGCACAGTCGCCAGGTTTGCCTACTGGTGATTGACCATTAACTGTCCCTTAGAGTTTTTTTTACCTTGGAATGCGGATTTTCAGGCGTGATCAGTGTCTTTACGAGGCAGGCGTACAGACTAACTTAATTCGCCAGGAGTAAATAATAAAAGTAATATAAATACGGAAACTACAATCATATTTAATGATACTCATAGCACCATGAGTCTTGAAAAGGAGAAACAAATCTAGTACAGAATCTGTACAGAAAGCTTTCGGAAAACTGTTCGATTTATCTTTAAAAATATGTACATATACATAACTGTGACTTTGTTTCTCCAATACTGATAGTGGTACCAGCTAAACTTCGATTAGCAAATTAGTCATAACAGCATTGGTGATAGTTATTAAACTATAAATGTTTCGACAACATAAACAATGTTCAGCAGTGGGGGCGTATTTGTTGAGATGATTCATTGCTTTGTTTATGAAACATTAACCTCGGCTTCCGAATCTTTTCAAAAGTAATAGAATGAATTCAGATTCCTGTTGCTTCGTGGTTCGCGGTGGCATGTAGAGCCTCGTCTGGAAGGTTTTATTCCGTGGGTGATTTCTGCATATCATGAAGAGTTCCAAATGGTTTCATTATAAATAATGTCCGTACTTCGAGATGAAAGGTCTGTGAGAGGGCTTAAGTATATAGGCTGGTATAATTCTGAAAAAAAAAAATCCTTGGTAGCGTAAGTGGCGTGGTATGAAATTATCTCTATGATCAATTAAGTATTTCTGAGGGACCTTCAGTTCCATTTTGAGTATTTAAATTGATTGCTTTCTGGCATGCAGCATTGTTAAGGGTCAGACTTCCTTCATCTTTAAGCGGTACCGTAGTGTTCTTCAGAACCCTGGACGACATTATGTTTAGTTTGCTATAAATCCTTAGATATATATACCTAAATGTAAGGGCCACATGTTATTCATACACATTTTCACACTTGAGGCTTTGGTGTCAACAGACGTACAGATCTGAGTATCGTCCCACCGTACCATAACATCGAGAAAAGGTAGTTGTTTACATTCAACTCATTATTTAAAATCTAGATATGATATCCTGTAGTTCTTACTAACTCTTACGTTATCAAAGAGGTGATGTGTGCATCTCGCATATTGATGGGTATATGGTAAGTTGTTCTCAATACTGTGGTGCCACGGATCTCCAGCCCTGTTAAAGGAAATTCGGGGACGGTTTCTATGGTCAGTAATGGTACAAAATTGGTGAAGAAATTTTCTGTATGAAATATATTTATTACTAACATAATTTTGAATAGTAAAGGCGACAACCAATTGTCGAGGCATATTTTTATGGAACGGCAAGAGTATAATGTATATATATATATATATATATATATATATATATATATATATATATATATATATATATATATATATATATATATATATTAAAGACACTAGTAGCAACATATAATATTAAATAATGGGGTTGATAACCTTTGCTCTTGCCGGTTAGAGACAGATGCAAAATGCTGGATTCCTCGAAGATGCTGAAAAGGAAAAAACAAACAAGATGCTTACCGGCGCATAATTCGGGTCAGTGACGGATTCCAAAGATCACGAGTTTCATGTATGTAGCGTGCATGCATCCGTGCGTCGATTAGTGAGTGTGAGTTCATTACGCGTGACACAGAAAATGACATATAACCTCTGGTATGTGAATTGACAGAGGAATTGGACGGCCAACTTTCAAAGAAGACAACAAGTGCTTTCGGTGTAGGAGGGGCTTGCAGGTCCGTCGGACAAGGTAACGTAAAGTGGAAAACTTTGGAAAAGTTAACATTTGAAGTGACAATTAGTTCAGTTCTAGAGAAGGGAAGTGAGGTGCGGCACACAATCTTTATTGACGAACTTTAATGTTTTAGGGTGTCATAATTATAGTCTCTATATTTCAGATGGATTCGAAGTCACCATATAGAAAAATGGGTTTTCTCTAGACAATTTTTTTGACTTTGATAAACTATGAATGTTTGGACACTTAGGGAAAAGGGGGTACTTACTTGAATATGATTTTGAGAGGAATATGATAGTTTAACGTTTCTTTTTGGGGTCATGCTTAACTCATTTTATTCCATTTTCATGTTGGCTAATTTTGGGAAATAAAAAGTATATTTTTGCAACAGCTAGAGTTTATATTAGCCTAGTTTGAAACTTTGTTTTTCAGCTAACTTCAGAGATGGCATTCAACAGGAAGAAGGTAGTCCACGTTACTGGTTAGGTGGTTTTTTAATTTGTTAATTTGTTTAAAAGAGTTTCATTTGAGCTCGTTAGATATATATATATATATATATATATATATATATATATATATATATATATATATATATATATATATATGGATGGTGTGTGTGTTTTA
>NC_087217.1:2995824-2999343 GCF_015104395.2 Macrobrachium nipponense | reverse complement strand
TAAAACACACACACCCATCATACATATATATATATATTTATATATATATATATATATATATATATATATATATATATAACGAGCTCAAATGACACTCTTTTAAAGAAATGTAAAAAACACCTAACCAGTTACGTGGACTACCTTCTTCCTGTTGAATGCCATCTCTGAAGTTAGCTGAAAAACAAACTTTCAAATTAGGCTAATATAAACTCTCGCTGTTGCAAAAATATACTTTTTATTCCCCAAAATTAGCTAACATGAAGATGGAATAAAATGAGTTAAGCATGACCCCAAAAAGAAACGTTAAACTATCATATTCCTCTCAAAATCATATTTAAGTAAGTACCCCCTTGTTTAATGTATATATTGACCATATAATGAGAAGAGTGATGGAGAATGAAAACAGAGGGGCTAATATTGGTGGAGAAGTTTTTATGGATTTGGACTTTGCTGATGATGTTGCGTTGGTTGCTGATACGTGGCTGGTGCTGGTAGGTATGATAATGAGGATGGAGACAGAGGCACAGAATTTTAGCCTGAACATCAGCACAAAGAAGAGCGAGATCATGGTTGTGAGTAAGGATGATGATTGGGTGCACATGGAGGATATGACAATCAGAGGGCAGGAACTCAAGCAAGTTGAGAAGTTTGTTTACTTGGGAAGTGTGGTAACAGCAGACGGGAGGCAAATTGAAGATATACAAAGAAGAAAACTAGGAGCAGCAAGAGCTTTTGAGGTTCTGAGAAAAAACGTTTGGTCAAGGCATGAAATCAGCTTGAGAACTAAGATGAGAATATTCAATGCAGTAGTACTACCAGTCCTGATGTATGGCTCGTCCACCTGGGCACTGACCAGAACAGAGGAGAAAAGGTTGGAGCTTTTGAGATGAAGCTGCTGAGAAGGATACTTGGCATTAAATGGGATGATTATGTTAGAAATGAAGACATCAGGGTGAGATTGAGGCAAAGGCCAGTCAGTACCAGGTTGAAGAGGGGAAAGCTGAAATGGTTTGGACATGTTGAGAGGATGGATGGGAATAGAGACCCCAGGAGAGCACTGAGAGCAGTACAAATAGGAAGAAGACCGCTGGGTAGACCAAGAACGAGGTGGATAGACATAATTGTCAGGGATCTTGATGATGAAATCCAAAACTTAGAGGAAGCAAGGGAAATGGCTCGGGATAGAGACAGATGGAGAGGAACAGTATGGGCCTTATGCCACTGGCCAGTGGCGGGAAGATAAAGTAAAGTAAAGTAACCCCCTTTTCCCCCAAGTGTCCAAACATTCATAGTTTATCAAAATAAAAATAAAATTGTCTAGAGAAAACCCATTTTTCTATATGGTGACTTCGAATCCATCTGAAATATAGAGACCATAATTATGACACCATAAAACATTAAAGTTCGTCAATAAAGAATGTGTGCCGCACCTCATTTCCCCTTCTCTAGAACTGAAGTAATTGTCACTTCAAATGTTAACTTTTCCAAAGTTTTCCACTTTACGTTACCTTGTCCGACGGACCTGCAACGCCCCTCCTACACCGAAAGCACTTGTTGTCTTCTTTGACAGTTGGCCGTCCAATTCCTCTGTCAATTCACATACCAAAGGTTATATGTCATTTTCTGTGTCACGCATAATGAACTCACACTCACTAATCGACGCACGGATGCATGCACGCTACATACGTGAAACTCGTGATCTTTGGAATCCGTCACTGACCCCAATTATGCGCCAGTAAGCATCCTGTTTGTTTTTTCCTTTTCAGCATCTTCAAGGAATCCAGCGTTTTGCATCTGTCTCTAACCGGCAAGAGCTAAGGTTATCAACCCAACTATTTGATATCATATGTTGCTTGTACAATTAGTGCCTTTTAATATATAAAATATATATATATTATTATAGATTATATATATATCATATATATATATATATATATTATATATATATATAATATATATATATACATATAATATAATTATATTATATATATATATATATATATATATATATATATATATATATATATATATATATTCCTTGCCGTTCCATGAAAATATGCTTCGACAATTGGTTGTCGCCTTTATTATTCAAAATTATGTTAGTAATAAATATATTTCATTCAGAAAATTTCTTAACTAATTTTGTACCATTACTGACCATAGAAACCGTCCCCGAATTTCCTTTAACAGGGCTGGGATCCGTGGCACCACAGTATTGAGAACAACTTTACCATACCCATCAATATGCGAGATGCACACATCACCTCTTTGATAACGTAAGAGTTAGTAAGAACTAAACGACATAATATCTAGATTTTAAATAATGAGTTGAATGTAAACAACTACCTTTTCTCGATGTTATGGTACGGTGGGAGGATACTCAGTTGACACCAAAACCTCAAGTGTGAAAATGTGTATGAATAACATGTGGCCCTTACATTAAGGTATATCTAAGGATTTATAGCAAACCAAACATAATGTCGTCAAAGGTTCTGAAGAAAACTACGGCACTGCTTAAAGATGAAGGAAGTCTGACCCTTAACAATGCTGCATGCCAGAAAGCAATCAATTTAAATACTCAAAATGGAACTGAAGGTCCCTCAGAAATACTTAATTGATCATAGAGATAATTTCATACCACGCCACTTACACTACCAAGGATTTTTTTTTTCAGAATTATACCAGCCTATATATCTAAGCCCTCTCACAGACCTTCCTTTTCGAAGTACGGACATTATCTATAATGAAACCATTTGGAACACTTCATAATATGCAGAAATCACATATTATGTTCGATCTTCGATGCCGGATGGCCGCTCTACATGCCACCGCGAACCACGAAGCAACAGGAATCTGAATTCATTCTATTACTTTTGAAAAGATTCGGAAGCCGAGGTCAATGTTTCATAAACAAAGCAATGAATCATCTCAACAAATACGCCCCCACTGCTGAACATTGTTTATGTTGTCGAAACATTTATAGTTTAATAACTATCACCAATGCTGTTATGACTAATTTGCGAATCGAAGTTTAGCTGGTACCACTATCAGTACTGGAGAAACAAAGTCACAGTTATGTATATGTACATATTTTTAAAGATAAATCGAACAGTTTTCCGAAAGCTTTCTGTACAGATTCATGTACTTATACATAACTAGATTTGTTTCTCCTTTTCAAGACTCATGGTGCTATGAGTATCTTTTAATATGATTGTAGTTTCCGTGTTTATATTACTTTTATTATTTACTCCTGGCGAATTAAGTTAGTCTGTACGCCTGCCTCGTAAAGACACTGATCACGCCTGAACATCCGCATTCCAAGGTCAAAAAAACTCTAAGGGACAGTTAATGGTCAATCCCCAGTAGGCAAACCTGGCGACAGTGCAGTCATTGGCGCTGTCTGTCCCCATGAACTTGAATTAGCAAATGACTGGTCGTGTTTTAATTCAACAAAGCAATGTATTAACAGTGGACTGCTTGCTGTATGTATGCCCAATCAAATCAGTGAAACTGAATAGC
>NC_087217.1:2980824-2990824 GCF_015104395.2 Macrobrachium nipponense | reverse complement strand
TGGGTTTGAAAGGTCCATATGGTTCGCGCCCTGGTCCAGGCAAATCTATTATCGAGAAAAAATTCCCCTTCGGTTAAGCATATATGAAAAATATATTAATTCCGAGGTAGAGAGAATTAGATATTAAAGGACATTGTAGCTCGATATTTGTATATGAATCACGGAAATGTGATATGACTTATATATATATATATATATATATATATATATATAACATATATATATATATATATATATATATATATATATATATATATATATATATATATATATATATATGAATATATGTAGGTATGTATTGTATGTGTGTGTTAGGTATATAGACATTTGTGCTGGGCAGATATGTTTGTTTCAGTCAGCGTTTTCTATTGGTGCATCGGGTACCGAGCTTACAAATCAATGATGACTTTAAATTCAGCGTTTGGTTGCCGCTTTGATATGGTGACGATAGTAATTTTTCTGCCAGAGACTGTGCAGGGTTTCGTTCGCAACTTGAGAATGGAAATTGAAGATTTCTATGAACATTAACACCGCCAGAAGCAATGACTCGTAGCGCGATCGAAAAAAGGGAGATGATGTGATCGGTGTATGAAGACATTGTGTTACCTTGAATGGCCGGAAACTCGAATGACCAGGTAACGATATTGTGTGATGGAGTATTCCTTCCTATTCGACCTCATGCTGAGGCGGACATGACAAGCATGCGTGCGTGTCTGTGACCATACATCTTCTTGAAGAGAAAATATGTGAAAATATTTCATTCACGCTTGGTCTATTGTGAAAGCTCATTTGAGCTGTACGACCTTTTTTGGGGGAGATGGGTTCTCCAGGACCGTTGAGAGTGAGTATCGAATCTTGATTACTTTTTGCAATTATGGTGGTTCCTTTTAGGTGCTTTGACTTTAGGTGATTTTTCGGTACCCATTTGTATTTTTGGTATTTTTTGTACCATTGCAGTGAATACTTTTTGGTGTATTTCGTATGATTGGTGTCGTGCATTTTTGGGTTTTCATTTATCGTTGTTTCACGTATTTTTGGGTGCACTGTTTACTATGATTTAATAAAGATGTTCCTATTTCTTATTAATATGAATTCTGGTTTGCCCCCATGAGACCTTACCTTACCTTACAGACCTTACATCTTGTTCGGGTTGCCCCAGGTCCCTCAGTGTGAGGCACCTCTAATGTCTACCAGAGAGTTGCTAGTACATCTTCCGGTATATTTTGCATCTTCCAATCTTGGATGGTCTGGGATGCAGTTTAGATATTTGTCGAGCTTATTCTTAAACACATCTACGCTCACTCCTGATATATTCCTCAGATGAGCTGGCAACGCATTGAATAGACGCTGCATTATCGATGCTGGTGCGTAGTGGATTAATGTCCTGTGTGCTTTCCTTATTTTTCCTGGTATAGTTTTGGGCACTATTAATCTACCTCTGCTTGCTCTTTCTGATATTTTTAGTTCCATGATATTTTCTGCTATTCCTTCTATCTGTTTCCATGCCTGAATTATCATGTAGCGTTCTCTTCTCCTTTCTAGACTATATAATTTTAAGAATTGTAGTCTTTCCCAGTAGTCTAGGTCCTTAACTTCTTCTATTCTAGCTGTAAAGGACCTTTGTACACTCTCTATTTGAGCAATATCCTTTTGATAGTGTGGGTACCATATCATATTGCAATATTCAAGTGGACTACGAACATATGTTTTTATAAAGCATAATCATGTGTTCAGCTTTTCTTGTTTTGAAGTGCCGTAACAACATTCCCATTTTGCTTTACATTTTGCCAACAGAGTTGCTATTTGATCATTGCATAACATGTTCCTATTCATCATCACACCAAGGTCTTTAACTGCTTCCTTATTTGTGATGGTCTCATTATTAGGTCCCTTATATGCATATAGCTTTCTTTCTCTGTCTCCATAATTTATTGATTCAAATTTATCAGAGTTAAATACCATCCTATTTACCTCTGCCCAATCATATACTTTGTTAAGGTCTCTTTGTAGAGCGTTTTTCCTATCTTCATCCAACAAGTAATTTTCTCTACTTATTCTTGTGTCATCTGCGAAACTACTCACTACCGAATCCTTAACATTATTTGTCGTATGTCTTCAATAATAATAACAAACAGTATTGCAGCTAACACCGTACCTTGCGGCACACCGGATATTACCTTGGCTTCATCCGATTTTCTCGTCGTTTGCAATAACTATCTGTTTTCTGTTGTGTAAAAATTCTTTTAACCATCTTCCTACTTTATCCACGATATTGTGTTTTCTAATTTTCTTCGCTAATATATTATGGTCTACTTTATCAAAGCTTTTGCAAAGTCTAAATAAACCACATCTGTTTCATTTCCGCTTTTCATATTTTTTGAATATGTTTTCACGGTGGACTAACAGTTGGGTTTGTGTACTTTTTCCGGGTACGAAACCATGTTTGTCCTTTTATTAAACAAATTAATTTAGTTTTTTATTAAATGTTTCATAATATTTTTCTTCATTACCCTTTCATACACTTTCATAATATGTGATGTTAGACACTCCACAGGCCTATAATTACTTGCCTCTAGTATTGATCCACTTTTGAAAGTAGGGGTAATATATGCTAATTTGTGCTCATCATATATCTTGCCTGTATCTACACTTTGTCTTAATAATATGCAAGTGGCTTTGCGATAGAATGAACTACTTTCTTTAACAAAATAGCAGGAATTCCATCAAGCCCTGCAGCAGCTCCATTTTTAATTTCATTAATAGCCTGCACAATATCAGCTTCATTAATATCTATGTCAGCTAAATATTCACTATTTTCATCCCTTACTTCTATATCATTATCTTCATTATCTATTCTAGGGGTGAATTCTCTCTTATATCGTTCTGCAGTATGTTGCAAATTTCCTTTTTTTCATTTGTTAATCTCCCTTCAATTCTCAGAGGGCCTATTTCTATTCTTATTTTTATTCATCTTCTTCGTAGGGCCCCATTTTTTTATGAGTATAATAGTTTGGGGTTTTGCTTGATATTTAATAGGGTTTTTTCTTCCAAGTCCCGTTTTTCATTTTCTTTTGATTGTATAATCTTTTGTTCTGCATTTCTATCTTACTTTTTAGTTCTATAACTTTCCATGCATTTTTTTCTTTTGCAAGACCTTTTTTCCACTTTCTGATTTTTCTGGAACAAGATCCTTCTGTCTCTTGGTATGCATGAATGATGTTTACTTTTCTTCTTCGGTATATATTTTTCCACTATTATCTCCAATATTTTATATAATATCTCCGTATTTACCCTTTTGTCATCACTTACGAAAATGTTATCCCAATCTTTGTTTAATTCTTCATTAATTTCTGACCATTTTATATTTTTACTGTAGAAGTTGTATTTTCCATATCCTTCCCACTTTTTCATTTCTTGCTTATCTCTATTTTCACTTGCTTTGGAATGAACTGTTAATTCTATGACATTATGGTCTGAAATACTCGCATTATAAACTATTATTTCTTTAACATAATTCATCTCGTTCACAAATACTAGGTCTAAAGTATTTCTTTCTTGTTGGCAGGTGATTTATTTGTTGAATGTTGTATTCTAGTAGCATATCTAATAGCTTTTCAAATTGCCTCTTATCTTCTGCACTACTATTACTCTCTTTTTTATATGTATAAGTACAACCACAATCTCCTATTCGTTCTTTCCATTCTACGAAAGGAAAGTTGAAGTCACCAGATAGGAGAATAGTCCAGTCCTTGTGATTTCTACATATATCATCCAATTTTTCAATTATTAAGTCAAACTCTTTAGTATTAGGAGGTCTATATATTACTATGTTCATCAATTTTTCAGATTCAAATTCTACCGCTATTAGTTCACAATTCTGAGTTTAATATAGATTTCTCATATATTTTTTTCCTTGTTTTTGTCTTTCCCATATATTGCGGTTCCCCCTTGATTCCTATTTTTCCTATTTTTTCTATCTGATCTATAAGTTTGGAACCTTTATTTGATCATCATTCCCAGTCTCTTGGGAATACCAGTTTCCACTTATATTCATTATATCTATTTTCTTTTCATTTTGGGTTTAGTTCTTCTAAGTACTCTATTTTTCTTTTTGTTTGAGTTACTCGTAACTAAAACCCTGCGCATTCATCACTATGATGGTTTGCGTGTTTTCTCCATTCATTTAATACTGATAGTAATAAGGATTTTCCATGTCTCTTTCCTGTTTTGGTATGTTGTTTCTTTTTTTCATTTCCAGAAATTCTGACATTAAAAAATCCAACTTTTCCATAATATGATCTTCCTTCATCATAATTATTAATTTTGTGTCTGAATCTGCAATTTTCTCCGTTTCTGCAATATCCTCTTGCATAATAAATACAGTTATTATCTCTTGAGTAGAATTTCGGAGCTGATGCTTTGAAATTTTTTTGCTGACACCTCTGCATATCTCATTGGTGGTTTGCTTTTCTCTTTTACCTGATATTCTTGATTTCTCTCTTATTTGTTTCTTTCTTATTTTGGATTTATTACTTGGTTGGTTATTTATTTGATTATGATTCATGGCTACAGGGTGCATATATTTGCATTTTTTGTCGAACTTACATCCTTTTCCTTCTTTTAGGGTTTTTACCAATATTTTTGGGATGCAGATCTCTGCAATCATCCCCATATCCATACTAAGTATGCACATTTACCATATATTTCATAGTTTTGACATATCTTAGGATGTTTGTAGTAACATCTTTCTCCAAATCTGCAATTCCCTCTTTTCAAAAGGTTGCAGATTTTGTCTTTCTTGTCTATTTTTTCCTCTTTCCCGTCATTTGTATAGATCTGGGTAGAGCCTCTTCGGGATTTGCTTTTCTGTTGTCATATCGTAATTTATTTCTTCGTAGGTATGCTGCTTTATTGCCTCATATGTAGTATCAATGAGTATCTCTGCATCATACTTTTATCTTGTTCTTGTTTTCCTTATTTTTTTTTCTGTCATTTCATTTTTGTTTACTTTTCTTCCGTTTTCCTCTTCTTCTTTTTCTTCTTCTTCTTCCTCTTCCTCTTCTTCTTCATCCTCAACTATTTGTACATTCAATCTTGATTTAATAACATTGTCTATCCATGATAGACATGTTGAACAAAAAATTCTTGTATCTTTTCTCAAATCTTGTATACCTCAGCACACTGTGGATGGGTCGGAATGTTGCATGCAGCACATTTCTGATTAGGTTTTGTGGATTGACTATGCTATACCAAACCTTACACAGTTTGCATGCTTTTGGCATTCTTTTTTCCTAAATGCATCAATTAGTATATTCACAAGATTCACCTTATTCATTTTCTTTGTCGGAATATGTTTGTTTATGTATATTTTCTTTATGAGTCTCTTGACCACTTGGATTTTATTTGGAACTTCTTCAATTATTTTCAAGATGTTTTCATTAGATTTGTTCCAGTTTGAAGGATTATATCCTTCTAATATATCTATGAATGCTTTTGTATCTTTTTGGTTAGGACTGTTGCTGATTTCATAGATGAGAAATGCCAGTTCCCTTCCTGCTACCTCATCGTATTGCGAATCTGCTAAACACGCCAAATTACGCCACCTTTTCCCGCAGTTGGAACTTACTGCCATCTTGTTCTGATTTATAGTATTACCACTTGATAAAACTAACTTAGAAGACGCTTTATCCACCTACTATTTTCACACTAATCTTATCACCGATAGTTCACGACACTTCTAGATATTTCTCAAATTCTAGTCGTATGTTAAACTTGTGATATCTGTTGATTATTGTGACTTCACGCGGGTACGTCTCACCAAGCAAGATGGCTACTACGAGAGAGGGTAAGGGACATTTCAAAAATGGAGTACTGTATAATAAATACTCTATGAATTGTTTCTAGTGATGATCATTTCAAGACTGCTGATTTGTTATACGGTAGCTAAAGTGCCCTTTAGAGTAATAACTGCTATTGGGGAATTCTGGTTTGGTTAATTTGAATAGTCCCCGTTATGCGTGTGAGATTCCGTTTTCTTTGATTTGTTTGAGTCCCCATTCTATTTTTTTGTGAGGGGGGTAGGGAGGTCAGAATTTATGACTCATATTTCTTGAACCATTGATGCTTTCGTTTGATTTCCAAATAGAGCCTGTTTTCGTATCTTGCCATTTGATATAACGGCCTAGTTATAACGTTTTAATTATGAACTTAAAGAGAGAGAGAGAGAGAGAGAGAGAGAGAGAGAGAGAGAGAGAGAGAGAGAGAGGGGGGGGGGGGGGGGGACATCGGCAAATGTGTACTATTTACCTACCATAATCCTCTGGATTAACAAATGATGGACATGCCATGTTGACAGTTGGTGAATTCTATGTCCTGTATTTGAAAGCCCCAAGTAGTTAACCAAGGTCATTATAGGAATGACAGCTTGCTCAACTTTAATAAGAAATTCATTAACGTTTTTATATGTAGTAAAACTAAATTATGATTGGTATTCATTACAAGAACGTCTAAGACTTTTGACCCACTGATAATGCACATTTACTGTTACTTCCTGCCATTGAAACTTCACTTTTTGACCCTCTAATAATGCACACCTACAGTTACTTCCTGCAATTGAAACTTATTGTTCTTTAACAGGTCATTACTGAATTCAAGAATCCGAAGTAGCTGGTTTAACGACTGTTTTACACAAAAAGCGAGTTATTTGTGGCCACCCCCAAAAAATAATCTACTGTTCTCCAAAGGTTTTGCAAACTTTGGGGTTCAAGTATCAAAACCAATATTCAGCTGATATTCTACTAAATTAGATGAGGAAAATATTCATCGAAAAATTTTGAAAGCACTATACAGTTGCTAATCCATAATTGTGGAACCTAAATTACATTTCCATTTTCACTTTTTTTCCATTACGGGCTTTTTCCCCCAACCTGACTTTATCAACCAGCCATCGCTATTTTCCCATTTCGTGGGGGAAACTGGGGATATCTGTTTAAAGATAATATTATTTTTCACAGAGTGACTCAAAATTAGTAAAGAGAAGCATTACAATATGTCAGTATATATATATATATAGTATATATATCTATATATATATATGATATATATATATATATACATATAATATATATATATATATATATATATATATATATATATATATATATATATATATCTATATATCTATATATAAATTAAATTACAAACAAAAGTAAGCACGTGATTTTGTTTATTAGCTGATGCCGTTGGGAAAATTTTCTTTTTTAAATTTTCCCAGTGGCTTGAGCTAATATATGTATATATATATATATATATACTAGCTGACCAACCGAGCACTGCCCGGGAAAACCTTAGAGGACGACCAATAAACTCTCTCTCTCTCTCTCTCTCTCTCTCTCTCTCTGGTCAAGAGACTAATAAAAAAAATTTACATCAAACAACATATTCCGACAAAGAAAATGAATAAGGTGAACATTGTGAATATACTAATTGATGCAATAGGAAAGAGAATGCCAAAAGCATGCAAACTGTGTAAGGTGTGGTATGGCATAGTTAATCCACAAAACCTGATCAGAAAATGTTCTGCATGCAACATTCCAACGCACCCTCAATGTGCTGAGGTCATGCAAAATATGAGTAAGGATACCAGAGTATTTTGCTCAACATGACTATCATGGATAGACAATGTTATTAAATCAAGACTTAATGTGCAAATAGTAGAGGATGAAGAAGAAGAAGAAGAAGAAGAGGAAAATGGAAGAGAAGAAAACAAAAGTGAAATGACAGAAAACATAATAAAAACAAAGAACAAGACAAGAGTATGGATGCAGAGACACTCATTGATACTACATATGAGGCAATCAAGCAGCATACAAATGAAGAAATAAATTACGACATGACAACACAAAATAAAATCCCGAAGAGGCTCTACCCAGATCTGCACACTGATGGGAAAGAGGAAAAAATAGACAAGAAAGACAAAGTCTGCACCCTTTTGAAAAGAAGGAATTACAGATTCGGTGAAAGATGTTACTACAAACATCCCAAGGTATGTGACAACTATGAAATCTTTGGTAAATGTGCATACCTAGACAGCTGTGAGGATGAATGCAGATATCTACATCCAAAAATATGCAAAAACCTAAAAGAATGACAAGGGTGTAAGTTCGACAAAAAATGAAAATATATGCACCCTGTAGCCATGAATCGAAATCAATTAAATAATCAATTAAATGATAAAATCCAAAATAGAAAAGAAACAAATAAAGAGAGGAACAAAGAACATGAGGTGAAGGAAAAAAGCAAGCCATCACCGCGATATGGAGTGTCAGCAAAGAATTTCCAAGCATCAGCTCCAAGATACTACAGCTCAAGAGATAAATACTGTACATACGATGCTAGAGGATGGTGCAGATACGGAGAAAATTGCAGATTCAGACACAAAATAATTATGATGAAGGAAGATCAAATATTTTGTAAAAGTTGGATTTTTTATGTCAGAATTTCGGCAAATGAAGAAAAGAACAACATACCAGAACAGGAAAGAGACATGGGAAAATCCTTATTATTACCCACATTAAATAAAGGAGATAACACGCAAACCATCATATTGATGAATGCGCAGGGTTTAGTTACGAGTAACTCAAAAAGAAAAATAGAGTTCTTAGAAGAACTAACCCAAATTGAAAAGAAAATAGATATAATGAATATAAGTGAAACCTGGCATTCCAAAGAGACTGGTAATGACGATCAAATAAAAGGTTTCCAAACTTATAGATCAGATAGAAAAAATAGGAATCAAGGGGGAACTGCGATATATGGGAAAGACAAAAAAACGAGGAAAAATATATGAGGAATATATTAACTCAGAATGTGAACTAATAGCAGTAGAATTTGAATCTGAAAAATTAATGAACATAGTAATATATAGATCCCCTAACACTAAAGAGTTTCACACAATAATAGAAAAATTGGATGATATATGTAGAAATCACAAGGACTGGACTATTCATATATCCGGAGACTTTAACTTTCCTTTCGTAGACTGGAAAGAACGATACATATAAAAAAAGAGAGTAATAGTAGTGCAGAAGATAAGAGGAAATTTGAAAAGCTATTAGATATGCTACTAGAATACAACATCCAACAAATAAATCACCTACCAACAAGAAAGGAAAATACTTTAGACCTAGTATTTGTGAACGAGGTGAATTATATTAAAGAAATAATAGTTTATAATGCGGGTATTTCAGACCATAATGTCATAGAATTAACAGTCCATTCCAAAGCAAGTGAAAAGAGACATAAGCAAGAAGTGAAAAAATGGGAAGGATATGGAAAATACAACTTCTATAGTAAAAATTTAAAATGGTCAGTAATAAATGAAGAATTAAACTAAGATTGGGATAACATTTTCGTAAGTGATGATATAAAGGTAAATACGGAGATATTATATAAAATATTAGAGAAAATAGTGGATAAATATATACCGAATAAGAAAAGTAAACATCAGTCATGCATACCAAGAGACAGAAGGATCTTGTTCCAGAAAATCAGAAAGTGAAAAAAAGGTCTTGCAAAAGAAAAAAATGCATGGAAAGTGATGGAACTAAAAGTTAAGATAGAAAATGCAGAACAAAATATCATACAAACAAAAGAAAATGAAAAACGGGACTTGGAAGAAAAAACCCTAGAAAATATCAAGCAAAACCCTAAACTATTGTACTCGTATGCAAAAAAGATGAATAAAACAACAATATAAATAGGCCCTTTAAGAATTGAAGGGAGATTAATGAATGAAAAAAAGGAAATATGCAACATATTGGCAAAAAGATATAAGAGAGACTTCACCCTCTAGAATTGATAATGAAGATAATGATACAGAAATAAGGGATGAAAATAGTGAACATTTATGAGACATAGATATTAATGAAGCTGATATTGTGCAGGCTATTAATGACATTAAAATGGAGCTGCAGCTGGGCCTGATGGTGTCCCTGCTATT
>NC_087217.1:2968324-2970824 GCF_015104395.2 Macrobrachium nipponense | reverse complement strand
GAAAGCCAAGGAATATATCCAGGAAGGCCCGAAGGAAAAGTTAAGTATATCTTAGTTTAACCAGACCACTGAGCTGACTGACTCCTCTCCTTGGCCTGGCCCGAAGGATTAGATATTTTCACGTGGCTAGGAACCAAATTGTTACCTAGCAACGGGACTTACAGCATACTGTGGATTCCGAACTATATTTTATCGAGAAAGGAATTTATAATCACCAGAAATAAATTCCTCTGATTCTGGTAGCAGAGCGGGGAATCGAACTCACGACTACCAAAGGAAACAAAATATAAAGGGAGAAGGAAATGAATGAGATCAACCGCAAAGAAAGTGACTGGTTTGTCTCTTGAAGAATGAAAGGCAACAGGGTCGAGGAACACAAAGCATAAAGAGAGCCAAAAGAAGGCACCAGAGAGAAGGCAGCAGCTCCAACCTACAAAACTAAACTGAACTAGTGTTTCCTCAAAGTACTTAAAGGAGGATGTGGCTTAACGTGTTTACAAAGCTTCCCGGGAAAAGAAGACACTCTCCTGTTGTTCAGCTGAGCAGTAGTAGAAATAGCCAACTTGCAGCGGATACAAAACAAGTTACTGGAGGCCGAACCAACGGGGGAAATTTCTTAGGTGGACTGCCTTTGAGTTTTCTCTCGTGAAGAACAGAGGCAACTAGAAACGCGACCTACTGTTGTAAGCCAGATAATCCTCAAAAAAACACCACACTGTTTGAGCAAAGTTAGAATGTGGAGTCTCCAACACAAGTCTGAAATAATTTGAATACCCAAAACTTTATAGCAGTTAGAGGGAAAAGAAAACTATACTCTGTTTTTTTCCATCTGTCCATCCGCCTTTGGTGTTTTCGCATGGTAACACTGCGTCCCTGGCTCTAAATAATAATGCTATGTGTAAGTTTTAGGTAAATAAAAGGATATCTGGGTGTACATTTGCAACTGAAAAGTCTTTTAATAAATTACTGTATGCTAATTACACCGTTAATATTTGAAATAGGATATTATTATCATTGTTGAATGTAACTATCTAAAGCCCGGGACGCAGTGTTACCATAAGCAAACACCACAGGCGGATGGACAGATGGAAAAAACAGAGTATAGGTGATAACTGTGTGTGGAAGAACAAAACGTATCCGATTACAAGACAGCCTTTTGGATCATAGCAAGTACACGAAGAAAGTACAATCTGAGCTTGAACATCCCAGGATGGATGTGAGAGGAAAATAAAAGATAATGGAAGGCTGACACACCGGCAAAATAATGAAATGAAGAATAGAGAGTAGAATGTCAATGATGCTGAGGAAGAAGAAGATGATAAAAAAAAAAACACACACAGGTAAGACAGCAAAATTTATGCGACACAACTAGAGATATAAAAATGCCAGGGAAAAAGATACAAACACGTTTACACTGAGGAGCAGAGCAATGAATATGAAGACGAGCTAACAAAGCCTTATGCAAGATCGACAAATGTCTATCAAGAATGATGACAGAAAATTTATGAAGTTTCTTTTAAAAGATAGATGACCCATATCAGTGAGATAGGAAAAATAGTGAGTAGATCTTACCTTACCTATATCATACTGATGACTTAAAAATGAAAACCTGAATTACAATTGTTTAAGAATACGAGTATCAAGTAAAGGTTTTAGCAATTTGATAACAAGAAAATATTACTTGGAAGGATTTAAAAAGTTCTTATTCTTTGGGATGGGTGATTCAGTGAATGTCTCCAAAGAGCAGAATAAGTGATGGATTTAAATAAATGCGTGAAAATAGTAAAGCAAGTTTATCCATGAGATCTATCAAGTAAGTTATACGTGAACATGATTTGAGCCAGATTTGTCATACAACATAAGGAAGATGAAAATAAGGAATTTCCTATAATTTACTGAATAACTGTACTAGCACACAGTAGTTTTGGTGAATAACTGCATTAACACAAAAAACACAGGTTAGAAAAAAGTGAAAAATCCGTCGAAGGAACTGAGTTTCCTCTACAGCGTATAATGCTGTATGACATGCTCAGCCACGGCCCATGAAACTTTCCGCCTCAGCCTGGAGGTGGCATGTGTTATTGGCACGTATAGCGGTGCAAGACGGACGATCATGGCTAACTTCAAACTTCAATGAAATAAAAACTACTGAGGCTAGAAAGCTGCAATCTGGTATGTTTGGTGCTTGGAGGGTGGGTGATCAACATACCGATTTGCAACCCTTTACCTCAGTAGCTTTCCAGAACGGAGGGCGGACGGACAGACGAAAAGCCACCTCAATAGTTTTCTTTCACAGAAAACTAAAATGTCGAGAGAACTAGCTTCTCTGAGTAGAGATCTAAGAGTCATAAATCTAGCTAAAGGTATGGCATTGGTATCAAAAGCACAAAGCCCATCTTTCCAAAAATTTTAAAGATTCCTGTTAAAGATTTATAAAAGGGTAAGGCAGGCATCACTGAACTACTGGACTTAATAGAAGAGTAGGAACAGAGGAGTGAAA
>NC_087217.1:2948324-2963324 GCF_015104395.2 Macrobrachium nipponense | reverse complement strand
ATTAGAAAGCACAACTTTCTTATTTACTGTGTAGTAACTAACAAAACTTGCTGCTGTATAAAGGAACAAAATAAGGAAAAGTCAAGAACTGGTACCTTTTTAAAAGCTATAGATTTTATCCCATTGTTCTTCCTCCTTTACTTACCCTGTAACTGCCACTAAAGTATTTCCTTCCGCTGAACGCCGAGTTCCCAGGACATGGGTATCTGTCTCGACATTTTAACATCTATTTCGCATGGAAAGTAGACTTTGCCTCTGACTGTAACGAGTTTTAACGTCAGTATTTACATTTTATTATGAATTACTGACAGCTCTTTATGTCAATATAATGCATTATTTCTTAAACATTTTTTTTCCTTTCAATATTCTCTCGATAAAACAATAACAACAGCATCGAAAAACGTCCTACGTGGAACTGGAATATAAGATTTAGGCCAAATGCCAAACGCTGGGACCTATGAGGTCATTCAGCGCTGAAAGGGAGGTTGAGAGTAGAAAGGTTGCAAAGGTGTAAAAGGACGAAAATCTCGCAGTTGCACCATGAATCAATTGTTAGGAGAGGATGGAAAGTAAAATATAAGAAAGAGAATAGGAACGGAGCTACAGTCAAGGGAATGGAAGGGGTTGCAGCTAGGGGCCGAAGAAACGCCTCAAAGAACCTTAAGTAATGCCTATAGTGCACCTCCTACAGTGATGGCACTACCACCCACCTCCACGGAGAAAATTCCTCGTCTGCGGAAAATATTAAATGTGTTAAATATCAAGCTTCATTCATATTTTGAATCTATTGGACCATTTCCACTGGCGTTCTTACAGGTTCGTTCTTTAATCTTTATATCGAAGGTTTCTCTCATCTTGTCTCGTTATTTCAGAAGCGTTTTAAAATAGGGAAACCTATCTATCAGCTGTTACTGAAGATTTTAGCTGTACTGGGGGACGTCGATGGGCTCTTAAGATCCGGCTTGAATTATACGATTTGTTTTAGAATCCGGTATTCTGTAGGGAGATTTAATCTATGACAGAATTACTTTTCAGTAATCACCACTTTCGCGCTTCTGAATCACTTTTCCATTACTGGAAAATGGGGGTTATACATTTGACGCAGGTTTTTTTTTTTTTTTTTAAATACCCTTTTTAAAGCTACCAGTGTGTAGATAGTAAATGTTGACATTATAAGCGGTAGTCTCCAGAATAAGAATGCTTGTCATAAGCCTAAAGATCTTGGTCTCTTGCGACATCATTTAAAACCCGTTGTCAATACTTTATTAAATTAATAATAGAAAAAGATAATTAATACAAGTGCTATAAAAGTTATTCTCAACGTTCTCAACATCCAAAGGAAAAACCAGTCGCTTTGTCATATTCATAACACTCATACGTTCCAATTTACCTCTGTAACTGAAATAATATGAGAGAAATATATATTAATCCAGTTTCAAGACTGCAATTAACACGAAAAAATAACTTTTGTGGCGCATGAAGACTTTCTTGCCATAGAAACTTCATCATGTCCATTTATATCAAAGACGATAACTTATATGGTTATAAGGTCTACTTTATATTTATTCCTTTCTTATTTTTAACATATATTTATGTATTTATAGAAATCTACTCTTGCTGCTTCACACCTATTATTTCTTCAATGTCGAGTAAATTTAGCCGTTACTTGCAAGAATTCATTATACTTTAATAATGAAAATATGACCTACGCTGGATACTCCCTAAATTTAGCTTGGATGAGAAGATACAGCAGTTGATAATAAGCTTCATCTATTACGTGACGCCATCCTCGCATTCTAAATATGGAATAATCTTTGCATGTTCAAGACAGTTGCCGCGTGCTGTAAGGCAGCAGTACTCTATCAAGTAGCACCTACATTAAACGTTTGAAGAAGACACACACACACACACACACACACACACAGTGGAGGGGGGTTAGACTGCTAACGATGTTTTCATCATAGCAATTCACACACTTGCTTCGTAAAGAGAAAAACGCTATGTAAAAAAAAAATTATAATGAGCAAAATTAAAAGTAAAATAGAATAAAAATGTTATTGAAGGTAATTTACAAGAATGTAGGTTATCTTGAGACAAATAACTATATACTGAACTTATCTTAGACAGGCAATCCTTCAATTTCAAATTAAAATTTTTCACAGCATATTTTCCAGTAAATCTGCAAATACAGCTAATATATTAAAGGTCTGCATGTTCCCCAATACACCTCTCTCTCTCTCTCTCTCTCTCTCTCTCTCTCCCAAGTAGTCTGATGATGCATGTCGTTCAAACAGTCAATCAATCCGTCAGTTTCTCACCGATTCCGAAACCGTACCTAACATATCTTACGCTTATTTTGATCAAGATTTTCGCAGCTGACATAATTATGGATACAACGATTGCGTAAGGATACACTCTGTTAGTGATATGATTTACGCAGTTGTCATTTAACTGAGATATAATTCTATATGTATAAAATAATGCAACGGTTCTTTTTCAAGGTAAATTTAACATTTAAAGTCATCGACTCGTTTTTAAAATATTTTTTTCGAGTAAAGCATGAGACACGCCTTATGAGATGTTTGGTAACAGAATGCCACGGCATTATGTTACAAGACATAACACCAATTGGTTAATTGAGTGACATATCTTCTGACTGCTATCATTTATCTTACACCTGATTAATCTTATTTCCAACAACAACAACTAATAATAATAATAATAAATAATAATAATAATAATAATGACATAAACTACCGAATTTACTATGCCCTTTGTGCGTTGCTCGCCAGTCTAAGCAAACGGAGAGAAAGCTGTCATCAGAAAAATAGAGAAGACTCTTTACAAGATTAATAGTGCTGAAGCAGCAACTATTTTCAACAAAACCTGCCTACGAGAGGGTCTCCTTCCGAAATAATAATAATAATAATAATAATAATAATAATAATAATAATAATAATAATAATAATAATAATAATAAAAGAGAAATAAGAAGGATATGGGATATGCCAGTGGAAATCGTACCCATAATCATAGGAACACTAGGCACGATCCCAAGATCCCTGAAAAGGAATCTAGAAAAATAGACGCTAAAGTAGCTCCAGGACTCATGCAGAAGAGTGAGATCCTAGAAACGGCTCACATAGTAAGAAAAGTGATGGACTCCTTAAGGAGGCAGGATGCAACCCGGAACCCCACACTATAAACCACCCAGTCGAATTGAAGGACTGTGATAGAGCAAAAAAAAAAAAAAAAATAATAATAAATAATAATAATAATAATAATAATAATGAAATTAAAAAACCCTCAAACACTTGATTATAATTTTTGTTTTTGTTTTCATATCCATTTAGAAGGGATAATACGATTCTGATGCCTTCATTTGAACTATTTGTGAATCGAGAATTTGGGTAAAAGCCGCTGGTAGACAAGGTGTGCTTAGGTTCTCATGTTAATTACTATGCTACCAGCTGGTAGTGGCAGACAGGGAGTAAAACTACCTCTGCACGAAACCACAGAACCACGCCAAAGCAAATATTCTGACAACTTCATTAGTTGGTTTGGTTTCATTTGTAAATCTTTTTTTTTTTTTTTTTTTTTTTTTTTAACCTTCTTGCTGAAAAAAGGGATATTAGGACAAAATCAAGAGAAAACATGACTGGTAAATGGATTTCGCCCAACTTACATTATATATTTTTTTCTGACACGTGATCTTATATTGTTTTTGTATTTTTTTTTTACAATAATTATTATTGTCGGTGAAAACCACATATTTTTGCACTCTCTACATCCTACACCGAACAATTCTGGGGAACCACAGTGAGACGTAAAACAATAAATGAATCGTCATGTGCAGCCAGAAACGCTCACAAACCACTAAATCAGTCATGAAGATGAAGCAATAGTAATTAAAGGCCAAAGTCCTAACCAAGTCTACCTCGCGTTAGTGTGAGCAACAAAGATGCATCCTAACCAACGATCACATAATGAGCAATAGATTGGGCATAGGATCCGATAAGTGAAGACAGCCTATGAGCGTTACCTACTACACCAAGGTGGCTTGAGCGCTTTCTGCACAAGCCTGTCAGCATCATCTAATTTTTTTATTATTATTATTTGAACTGTATTTTTCATTTATCTTACAAAGCATTTCTGTAAGATAACTCTTTTTTTTAAATAGTTTATTTTATTCTATAAGCCTATTTTTTATCAAATGAGCCCAATTTTATGTAATAATTTTGTTTTATTAGAATTTAATATTTGTATCAAGTAACAGTTTTCAACGAAGTTGTCTTTTCCCTGTCTACACTTAACTACACTTTTTCTTTAATAAAGAAAAAAAATAATTCATAATCGATGAAATCAACGTTAATATGGAACGTTAGACGTAACTCTTTATAATCCGTCAATAATTTGTCCTTAGTCTAGAGACTAATATACAATTTCAAAGCTCAAAGGTTTCATTATATATATAAAAAAAACCTACTTCAAGCTATGAATGGATCAAGTCGGCTTGAAAGTGTATTGAATTACTTTATTTTAAAATTTACGTTAAATTATTGTATCATTACATTATTATTAAATTTTCGTTTTTATTTGAACTGATGGTGAAGACACTGAGTTTTGAAATTGTACAATAGTCGCTAAATTAAGGAAAAACAATGTTTTTTCCTTTTAATTTTATTTTATGACTTTAAATAACATTTCTCTTTTCACGACGAATCTGCTACTTCACTCAATGTTTCAAGTTTGTTTTTTATGACAATTGATGTGATACAATTACTATGATTGGTTGATAAATGTTAAAAAAGCAAATGCAGAGTGTTTTTTTTAATTAAGCTGCTATATTAGCCAAACTACATAAGCTATCATTTTGCTAATTAAAATATAATTAATAAACAAACTTTGTAGATACAACTTTATCACTTTGTTAACGTCTCTGCCGTAGAAAAAAAAATTCATCACAGAGTAACAGTGGTGAAACTAAAAAAATTTTAGGGCCACATTCGGTACGATTTCATTCAACCTTAAGCCCTCCTGCACTAGCTTTGAATGAGACCAAGTTACAGTGCTGAGGAGTTTACTAATTTACTTAAATTTACCATGAAGTCAAGAAACATTGCATTTTTATTCAACAAAAGTGCAGTTAAGAAACAAATCAACTGTATTTCCTGACGCCAATCTTCTTTCTTTTTTGGGTGATGCCACACGAGTTCACAAAGACGCATTTAAAGGTTTAACACATATAATTTATATTTAAAGAACACAACAATTATCCAAGTTACGTTAAGAAGCAAGAAAACTAACACATTACTGCAAAAAATTAACAAAACGTTACGTTACTTCGATAGAAAAAAAAATATAAATGGCAAAACAGGATACCCAGAATATCCTTATGAAGAAGTTACTGCAATGGCGACGACAATTCACGAGGTGATAGGACTGGATTCTACAAGAACATCTTTTACTTGCCTTCGTGGAGTCAGCTGCTAAAAACCCGAGAGCTTCACCTTTCCACCCTAGAAGAAAACTCGGGAGGAGTATATTGCATAACACAGTTGTCACATCTACAAAATTACAGGGTTACGTAACAAACATCAATTTAAAAACAAACATCAAGTGCTCTAATCGTAACCCACATACAAAAAAAAAGGGGGTTTCGTCCAGAAGGCAAGCATAAATTACTGGCGTGTGTCCTTACAATAAGAAAATAATATATATAGTCTCCACAGGAAGAAGTTTGACAACACTGTAACGATACGTCATCTAATTTTATATAAATGGACAAATTTGCAAAAAAAGTGGTTTATTACTTTGAATATCAATGCACTAATTTATACTAACTCATTGCTATAGTCAATATAATAAAAACTACTTCTGTGGAGCAAAATAATCATATATCAACGTATTTCATAGAAACTGGGAAATACTTCAATACAAGTACTCACCTTAAAAAACTAGGTAAATTTTATTCAGGGGAATAAATGGCCAATTTTTGGACCATTCCCCTCCCCAAGAAGGGAACTCATAATTAGAAGTAATTACAACTGCACCCAAAATTTAAATCAAATATACATTTAGAGTACATCCATAGAAATTAAATCCTTTCTCTCTTGATCACAGCGAATTGCTGCTGCACGCCGAGGTTTAGTACCATTCAGAGGCACACTATCTGGCTCTTGAGTTACAACATTATCAAATTCCCTCTCGGGTAATTCCAGAAGTACGAGCTTTGTGATTGATCTCATGTATAGTTTATTATTCACTCTCACTTCTACAGACCTAATCAACCATCAGACGACGGGAACAGCTGGGTAATCTTACCCAATGAGGAGGGATCTATAGCCTTTACCCAGATGATCTTCTAAGTCTACCATCACTATGTCCCCAACTTTCACATTTGCAGAGAGATTATTACTAGAATTAATATGTCTCTCTCTCAAGGACACTAAATAGTCTCTTTTCCAAGAGTTCTCAAATTTCCTTAGCACTGATGATAATCTAAAATATTGTGCTCTAAGATCACCTGAACCTCATGAAATCTGAGTCATCAGTTGCTAAATTGTTAAGAGGAGGGGAAATACAAAACATTTCGCCCATAAAGTAACATGGCAGGAGAGTCAAAGCCTCACAATCTCGATCAGAGGAGAGATAAGTCAGTGGTCGAGAATCTATCACAGCTTGAAACTCAACCAAGTAGAGTTCTCAACTCTTCAAAGGATACACGTTTGTGAAAAACAAGGCCTTGGACAAACATCCCTTTAGAACACCAACAAGGCGTTCATAAAAGCCTCCAGACCAGGGGGCTCACGGTGTAATGAACTTCCAATTAACGCCATTTCCTTCGAGGTATGACTTTACCTCTGGTTCCTCCATAATTTCCTTCAGGAAATTATGAAATCCAACAAAATTCATACCATTGTCAGATATAATCAGACTCGGCAGAGAATGATACGCTACAAAGCGTCGAATAGCCAGTAGGAAATCGGAAGCAGTCATGGAATGAGTCAATTCAAAATGAACCGCCCTGCTCGTAGTACAGGTAAATAGACATACAAAGACCTTCTCCTCCAAGCCAGTCTCATGATCAAAAACATTCAATAGCACCAGTATAATCAACTCCTACTGATTGGAAAGGTCTATCATATCTCACTCTTTCTGTGGGTAATGGCGGGGGAGGGGCAAACACCAACCGTTTCTTGGTTAACTTCTGACACAAAATACACTTGGACAGAATTGATTTGATAACTTGTTGTGCTTTAGGTACCCAAAAGGTTTCTCTCAACAATACCAGTACAGAATTGACACCACAATGGTGTGGTGATGTCTATGGCAAATGTTCAAACTATCAACACTGTTAAATAACTTCTGGAAGGCAATAACATTGGGCACTGGAGTATCATAAGACATGGAAGCGTTTTTCATGCGACCCTGAGACCTAACTAGATTTTCCTCATCAACAAATAAGTTTAACTGATTACACAAGTTCTTAACATCCATGGACACTCCATGTGAATTCTTATCACAGAGGTACATTCTGGTAGTAGAAAAATGTTGCTTCTGTTCAAGGAGGACATGTGCTTTCATTTCGTTAACAACAAACTTAGAACCTTTACTGCACTTATTAAGAAAAAAGCAAATAGTGACCGAACCCATGATACGTTTAAGCTTGCTTAAATTACTATAACGTGGGATGTCAATTAATGGGGTTGGAGGGTGAACAAACTAGGTTCTGAAAGAATTTCATTAACATGCACAGTTTCTGTAGCTAAAGATTGGGGATAATCACCAGTTAAAAGCCATTTAGGGCCATTCCACTATAAGGAATTTTGTGCTAAATCTTTACTATTACTACCTCTGGATAGAATATCAGCTGGATTATCCTTAGAGGGGGTATACTGTAGAGGAAACTTGAATTCATTAATTTCAGTGACTCTGTTTTGTACATAGGGAATTTTATTATTATTGTTCTTTACCCAACAAATAGAAGCCATGGAGTCACTCCAGTGAGTGCAAGAACTCACTCTTAAATCATCATTCTGCATTAATCTTCCAGCAAGTTTTACAACCAAGGACAAGGCTGTCAATTCCAAACGCGGAATAGTCTGTTTAGGGTTTGGTGCCACTTTACACTTACTGACCAGTAAATTGCTTACACCTCTCTTGAAATCAATCACATAGGCAGCAGCTCCATATGCCTTGTTAGAGGCATCACAAAATACATGTAAGTGGGAACATTCAGGATGTAGCAAAAAACCACCAAGGAAACTTTAAACTTTCTACATTTTTAAAACACTTGCAAATTTCATCAAACTTTGAACATAATGATTCTGGCAAAGGGTCATCCCACCCGTAGTTACTCCACAAACATTTAAGAAAATATTTACCACTCACCTGTATTGGTGACAATAATCCTAGAAGATCAAACATCCGAGCTACTACTGATAAAACCTTTCGTTTGGTTAAAGGTCCTTTATACTCACAATTTACTTCCTTCAGTGACATCTCATCTTTGTGCTAGATACCACTCTAAACCCAAAACGTTTACTCTTTATTTGATAACATCTATGGTTCTGTTAAGCTCTGAATCATTACTGACCCATTCTTGTAGGGGCATATTAGAGTCTTCAAGATCGCATTTATTACTGGATACTCATCCATCAAGACTGACACATCCTTGTAAGTTTTACTAAAATTATCTACATAGAAATTCTTCATTAGAGATGATGCAAGGGGATTATCATGTAAAGATAAATGATGCAAGAGGTTTGCTGCAAGAGAAAGGGGGGGAGCATGTAGCTCCAAAACAAACTACACAAAACCGGTAAGTTACAGTAGACTTCAAATCGGAGGGATCAGTTATCTATAGAAATCTGCAATAATCCCGGCAGTCAGGTGAAATGCCTATCCTTAAAAAGGCTTTACTGATATTGAAATCACAGCTACTGGGTTTTGTACAGAAACTCAAACAGGGGCATCGAAAAGTTTAGTAGTTAATGAGGACCAGTTAATAAACAATCATTTAAGGAAAGTTCTCCTTTAGCCTTTGAAGAAGCATTAAAAACTATTCGAATGGGAGTTGTTTTCTGAATCCTTCAGTACAGCATGGTGGGGTAAAATAATGCCCTATAATAGGGAAGCCTGAAGGAATTGATTCTATAAAACCCAGACTGAACGTAATCTTATCATAATGAGCATACAAGGAGGGGTCAGATTTGAATCTATGTAACAAGGAATTTAATTGACCAATGGCTATTCTATAGTTAACAGGTGGTGGGTCTACTTTCATCTTTAAATGGTAAGGACACTTCATATTTAATGTCAACCCTCCTTTGAGGCAAGCAAAGCACAATCTTAAATATTTAACACTGTCCCTTCTACTATCAATGGATTTGAAAGTCTTACAATCGCGAGAGGCATGGTTCGATGAGCAAAACACACCATTATTGTAAGGACTACTATTACTAGGTTTACTGTTACTTGGTTGTGCTCTCTGCCGTTTTTCACATTTGAGTGAATCACTTTAGAATAGCGCCCTGATCTCGATTTCTCCTTATTAGAATTCTCACCTTCGTATAAAATTCCATTAATTCACAAACATATTTCAAACCTGAGAAAATTTGCTTTAAATCAAGAGGCATACTATTATGTTTATTAGCTATAGCCTTACGTGTTTCAGGTGATAATTTCTCGCATATTATACTAGAGAAAATGGGGGTCATGGCCTCTACATCTAAATTCAATGTGTTCATTTGTGTAAAATAATCTTCTCATATTCCAATTTGAAACGGTTCAAATCCTCTATTGTATGACTGGGAGGGACTAAGTCTACGTTTCAATTTTTCCTTATTATCATACTTCTCCTTAAGGGTCTGAATAGCTACTGAATAATTGGCATTAGTGACAAGCAAACCTTCTATGGCTTTAAAGGCGTTATCCCTTAAACTAGCTCTGAGTGTAGAAAACTTAATCACATCGGAATTATCCCTACGATCGTGAACTAAACTGTTAAATATATCCCAAAATGCAAGCCATTGTGCCTCCCCACCGCTAAATTCAGGTATCTTAATTGCTGGGAGTTTAGGGGAGGGAGAGGGTTAGTGGGAGCCGAAGGAGGAGGCAAAGCGGGCTGTTGATTTGTATCTCCCATGTCAATCTCGCTCATAGTTTTCTGTGTAGTAGCAATAGCTTTCTTTACACATCTAGCTATTCCTCTATAACTTCTACATAACCTCTCATATTTACTATCCTGTGAAATAATCATCACATTCTGTGACCAACTATCTTCAAAACGTCATAGACCCTCAGTAAGACAACGTTCATACATTACGAGGGTGTTTTCGATTTTGGTGTATCCCCCGGTATCACCAATGCAGCTACCTGCCTCATCAAGCAAATCTTGTAAGGAATAATTTCCCCTTCAATAACTACCCTAATCTTTGAATTCATTATCTTGTTAATGGATCAATAACAAACTTGCACAAATATCAAAAATGTATGGCAAATTATCTAAACCTGATTGAAATATAACATCCACTGAATGCTAGACAATTTGACCACGTGCTCTTCATCATTCACAAAACTACATCTGGTCACGAAAAACCTAAGTCCAAAAAAAAAAAAAATTGGGCTACGAAATTCAACAAGAATTTCTTCACAGAGTAATCACTAAATATGAACAATAATGTTCCATAAAACAAACAGATTACTTGGCAAACACTCCAAGTAATTCAATACCTTACCCTGCTCACCAAATAACTTTAGACACGTGCCAGCTATACTAAAATGACTTTAAAGCCAACCATCACCAACGTGAACTTTATCGCAAATTATCTTTAACATCCAAAAAAATCCTTTGTGAATTGTTATGGCATCCGGTTCGAAGGACCAGTGCAAAGTACTACTATAACTAGCAAAGATGTGGTGAAACTAAAAAAATTTTAGGGCCACATTCGGTACGATTTCATTCAACCTTAAGCCCTCCTGCACTAGCTTTGAATGAGACCAAGTTACAGTGCTGAGGAGTTTACTAAACTTACTTAAATTTACCATGAAGTCAAGAAACATTGCATTTTTATTCAACAAAAGTGCAGTTAAGAAACAATCAACTGTATTTCCTGCGCCAATTCTTTCTTTTTTGGGTGATGCCACACGAGTTCACAAAGAAGCATTTAAAGGTTTAACACATATAATTAATGTTTAAAGAACACAACAATTATCCAAGTTACGTTAAGAAGCAAGAAAACTAACACATTACTGCAAAAAATTAACAAAACGTTACGTTACTTCGATAGAAAAAAAAAATATAAATGGCAAAACAGGATCCCAGAATATCCTTATGAAGAAGTTACTGCAATGGAGACGACAATTCACGAGGTGATGGGGCTGGATTCTACAAGAACATCTTTTACCTGCCTTCGTGGAGTCAGCTGCTAAAACCCGAGAGCTTCACCTTTCCACCCTAGAAGAAAACTCGGGAGGAGTATATTGCATAACACAGTTGTCACATCTACAAAATTACAGGGTTACGTAACAAACATCAATTTAAAAACAAACATCAAGTGCTCTAATCGTAACCCACATACAAAAAAAAGGGGGTTTCGTCCAGAAGGCAAGCATAAATTACTGGCATGTGCCCCTACAATAAGAAAATAATATATATAGTCTCCACAGGAAGAAGTTTGACAACACTGTAACGATACGTCATCTAATTTTATATAGATGGACAAAATTTGCAAAAAAAGTGGTTTATTACTTTGAATATCAATGTGCTAATTTATACCAACTCATTGCTCTAGTTAATATAATAAAAACTACTTCTGTGGAGCAAAATAATCATATATCAACGTATTTTCATAGAAACTGAGAAATACTTCAAAACAAGTACTCATAAAAAACTAGGAAATTTTATTCAAGGGGAATAAATGGCAATTTTTGACAGTAACTTTTTCAAGTCACGATTTGAAAATCATATAGCACACATCATCTTTACTTAACTGTAAACCATATAAAGAAACAGTTATTAATATTATGAATGATACTGTTAGCTCTCATACCTTATGTTTTTCACTTATGCCAAGAGATAAGAGCGCGTTAAAAATTTCTCCTACCCTGAGTCCGGCATGGCGCTTCTATCCTACACCAAGATGGCGGCGATGGCTTCACCTCCTCTAATGCTTGTTAAACGGCTATGCTCAATCTATTGTTCTTATGTGATCTCTGATCCTAACATGAGTCGACCTAGGGTGCCTCACTGAACCCGCTAATCTAACCGGATATAGTACCAAAAATCGTTGAGCACAAGGGAAGAAAGTATCTTAATCGAATCTAACCTCTCTCTTCGCGTTGAGGCATTGAGTGTATTCCTTACCTTCAGCTTTGGCTATAGTTCACAAGGAAAAGGGCGGTGTCCTATGATTGCATATTCTAAGCTTTTCCCAAGTTCCAAATTTTAAAATTCTACTACTGATCTGCAAACTTCCGTGATAAGTTGTTCCGGGGTTTCTTCAGTTGCTCTCAAAAGATTTGTAATTTCATTAAAAACATTTATAACTTCACACTTTACCGTATCTAGTGCGTAGATGTAAATACACAATAAGGAGATTATGCTTTTGATCCGGCAATTTTACATATTCATTTGTTTGCTTGTTTGTTACATATTTGCGCATAAAGTCATGTTTAAAGTTTTAATTACATTTCAAAAATTGTGGTCCTCGTACTCTCAAGAACTGATTAAGCTGTGGGAGAGATAAGAGTGCAACTTTGGAACTTTCAGGGGTAAAACTTCAAACAGGAATTTAACTTTTCTTCATAACTTCTCAAGTATACAAGATATGAACTTCATTTGCTGACCACTGATGAATCTACTGTGCAGATGGTCGCCATCAGGGTCATAATTATAATTCAAAGATAAAAAAAAATAAATCTAAAGGCGATCAAAGCTTCTCAACTATACGAAAGCGACTTGTAACTTGGCTTGCATAACCCACAAATGAGTTAAACAACTAACATACTTGTGTTTTGTGTGTGCTCCAAAGTGAATCTGAAATAAATGGTAAGTTGCATATAACTTTTTGGTGGGTGCTAGTGCTCGACGATTGTTAAAGATTCGAGATTTGCATCAAATATATTTTTTTTGTTTCCACTATGCCTAGTACGGAAACCATGCTAGTTTAACTCTTAGTCTATGTGAATATTGTGGACTACTACTTCAAAGGCCCTGATCTGATCAAGCTAAATAGCAGAACACCAAAGACTGTCTATGTGTACGTCATTATAAACAGTTTTTACAAAAATTGATCTGTTAAATATAATGCCATCAATCAACCTTGTTCTTTGTATATATGTCATCATATGAATTATATGAATATATCATAAGCCAGTCATTATCTAGCGAAAGCGGAAACAATATATATTTCTCGTCCTTCTGACATTTGGAAGAAAACAAAAAAATCTGCGACTTCTTGGATATGCCGTCTTTTGTAAAGTCAACCATATTCACTTTGTAATGAAAGTAGGAATGTGTCGAAATAGCAATTCTTTGGTAACTTTCCCATGAAAGACATAATACATTTTAGGAGAGAAGGTCAGCTAAACAAACATTCTTAAATTGGTACTAAGCGCCTGGGGAGAAAGAAGTTCACCTGCCTAAATATGGCTCGAAAAAGGCTGCTGGTGACCATCCATAAAAATAGGATTAACAATTGTATTGCTTCCTTTCCAAGACCTTGCGTTATTTGTATTGCTCACAGCAGCTAATAGACTGATCATTTTTTTCATACTTATCTTCACTTGCTGGATAGCGATAGGGAGGCCATTATCATGCAATAAATTTATAACTGAACGGAAGGAACCATAAAGCTAATATCTCACAAACTACTAAGGTTGGACTTGCAAAAATATATAATTTTACCATTCTAATGATAATAAAATACAAAAATAACTGCAAAAATAAATCATTTTTTGATTTTACTAAACCATCAATGATGATAACTGACAGTGGAATAAAGAATTTACAGAATTAAGATAATAACAGAAATTATTCCCATGACCTTGTAAAAAAAAAATTGTTAAAGGAACATCCATGTCCAAGACGCGAAGTTGACAATAGCCCACCGCCACCACCACTTGTGCAAACGGTATGCCGCAAATTACCTGAGGCACTGCAAAACAGAAATCGAGCCTCCTTAGAAGCAATGGGAGAAAATACGATACTTACATCCTGTTCCCCGATGCGGCCTCTTTCAGGGAGAGCACGATGCAGATGCTTGCAATTACAGAGATCAAAGGTTTCTTCTCTGTAATTAGGATCCATTATCGAGGGCGCACGAGACTGTAGGTTAATGGAAGATCCAGAGCATATTTTCAGAGTCAGGGCTATTCCAATGTCGGTTACATCCCCTGGAGTATTGTCTCCATGGCAACGTTAACGTAATACAAATAGAAGCTACAAGATTTATGCTCCTCAATTAATCATCGACAAAACTTTTAAGGCTTATTCTGCAGATGTATTTCACAACAACCTTTCTTGCACTTGAATTGATTTTGATTTGATATAAAACAATCCTCAGTGAATTAATATTGGTGCTAGACTTCATCATCCACTAGGAAAGAACACCATGCACAATTAAATGATCAAATTAAGTATACATGATTAATAGCATCGATAAGTGCTGAAAATTACTTGAGCCAAGCACCCCGCAAACCCCCGTTTTTTTTTTTTTTTTTTTTTTTTTCCCCTTTTTTTTTTTTTTTTTTTTTTTTTTTTTTTGAACGGGGAGAAGGAATGACCTTGTTTTTTGGGGGGGAGAGGAAAGGTGGCATATGGCATGATACAGCTCTTAGAAAAAGTTATTGAATGACTGCAATTAATCAAACAACAGACATGTGGAAAAGATGGTGAGCGTTCAAAGTAACGAAAATGACAAATGAATTAATATAAAATCAATATAAGACAAAAGAACGAAATATTGCGACTAAGCAATGTAAACCCCCACAAGA
>NC_087217.1:2933324-2945824 GCF_015104395.2 Macrobrachium nipponense | reverse complement strand
CCGTGATCTCTTACACTCTCTGGGACAATGCCACGTACTAGGCCAATACTCAGCTATCTGAAGGGCGTGCAGCTACACAGGTCACCAATACCATGGGGAAGGAGTCTGTCGTGCTCCCGACCAAAAAACACAAGGGAAATTCCCTACCTGGTAGCAACCGCCCTACTTGCACCTTCAACGGGCCTCAATGCCCCCACCGCTGCAGCTCAGAAGGAAGTCGTAGGCAAACACAGTGATGTCCCTCCACGTCCCACTCTGTCGGGATCCAGCGCCGATATCAGAGCCCGCAGGAAAGTACACACAGTAAGGGGGTAAGTCACCGGCAGATGGCAGAAATGCCCCTGCGCCTTCAATACTGATGACGACAAATCCTTCGAAGGGCGATTCAGAAAAATAAGCCAGCTGCACAACCATGCGGGGAGAATAGCGAGCCCGAACTGTTGTCGGGAAAAAGTCGTGCCCCTCCAATATCCTCACTGGTGTCCTTTTCACCAACCACTCAAAAGATAAACAAAACAAAAAAAACTAGCATTAATAAGATGCTCACAAACATTAAACAAGCAGGAGGAGGTTAACAAGCAGTTCGCTTGACGCTCAGCCGAGACCAAAGTAAAGCTTAAAACTAACGCCTTAAAAACTAATTTCCTTACGCTAAATTTTATATACAACAAAATATAACAAAAGCAGAAACAAGGCTGAGATAAAAATAAAGCAAAAGCAATGCCAATTACGTTAATACATGATCCTTCCTCCCCGAAAAAAAAAAAAATTCAGCAAAAAGTAATTTTTTTTTTTTCAACTGTGGTATAAACAAACCTGTAAGGAAAGAACAATAAAGACAACCAATAACAGGCAAACATACAATAATAGAACAGTAAACCTGAAACCAAAATTGTTGTTAAAATATCAATAATAGAATATACCTGATTGAGAATACAAAACCAAACTCTTTATATAGCTTACCATTATTTTAAAGCTCAATGATAATACCATACTCTTGAACCCAAAGTCAAAGCATGGCAAAAGACAGATATAACATAATACCAATAATTTTTTAAACAGGATCATAACATCACAAATTCTCAAATCAAAGGAAACCATCTTACCTAGCTTAACCTAAATAAACTTAGACACACACAGGCATAACCACCTTAACCTACAACACACCATCAATATAGTTCAAAGAGTCATATAAATAAATAAAATCAAATCTTAGTATACCGGGACAAATCAATCATTCGTTAGGAATCATGAACCATTATAACATACAAGAGTGTATACCACTCATAGAAACCTTACAGAAACTTACTAAATCTACAAAACAACTCTTGAAATATTACTTAAACTATACTACATTCAAAGTAATTTTTTTTCATACAACCCAATTGGAGAAAAAGGAAACGAGCAGGGCAGCGTACAAGAAGGATCAGGCAAGCACACTAAGTCCTAGAAAGGGCGTCAGGAATTTTGTTGTCTGTCCCTTTTACGTGTTTAATAATAAGGTTGAATTCCTGCATAAATAGGCCCAACGCAAAATCCTCTGTTGGCTCCCTTCATCCGCTCAATGAAAACCAAAGGATTGTGGTCCGTCCAATCTCACCGGAAAAGAAAAATTCGTCACATAAGGTTTGAAATGGTTAAGAGGCGCGGACCAAAGAAAGAGCTTCCTTTTCAATGGTGGCGTAACGCCTTTCCGCCGCCAGAAGCTTCTTACTATAGTAAGATACAGGATGAAACACCGTCCTCCTTCCGTTGGAAAAGGACCCCTCCAATCCCGACATCACTGGCATCTACCGCGATAATAAAAGGTTTCTGAAAATCTGGGGAAGTCAAAATAGGGTTAGTAAGGATCAGCACAGATTTAAGTTTATTAAAGATTCTTCACAGCCGATCAGACCACAGAACCTTTTCCCTTTTTCTAATAAAGTAGTAAGGGGTTGAGCAAGATCTGAGTAATTACGCACGAAACGGCGGTATAACCCGTCATGCCCAGCACCCTTCTTACCTCTCTAACATTACTTGGCCTTTTCAAATTAATAATAGCCTCGAGGTTAGCTTGTTTGCGGAGCCACCTGACCCAAACCAACCTCGTGACCCAAATAAACAAAACCTTGGCCTGGCCAATTCGCACTTAGCCAAATTAACAACAAGTCCTGCAGACCTAAGGGCTTCAAAAACCTTACGTAACCTTAGCATGTGGGTATCCCAGTCATTACTATATACTACCAAGTCATCGATATAAATTTCCGTTCCTTCCAAACCACAAATTACCCTATTCATGAGCCTCTGAAAAGTACAAGCTGCATTTTTCATTCCAAATGGCATAACCTTACACTCTATAGGCCAAATGGAGTGACAAATGCTGATATCTCACGAGCTCGATCAATAATGGAACCTGCCAATAACCTTTCAAAAGATCCAGCTTAGTAATAAATTGGCAGAACCAATCCGATCCAAACAATCATCAATACGGGGAAGTGGAAACGAATCATTTTTAGTATTTTTGTTCACTTTGCGGTAGTCCACGCACATGCGGAACTTACCGTCTGCTTTTTTTTACTAATACGATAGGAGAACTCCAGGACTCACAGATGGTTGAATAAGGTCATGCTTCAACATGTACTCATCTCCTTAATGACCAAATCCAATTTTACTGGATTCAGCCGGTAAGGGGACTTTGCTTCACAGGGGAAGCACCACCTACATCAACATCATGATTTAAAATATTTTGTTCTACCTGGAGCATCCTGAAAAAGATCTGAAAAGGAATAAATTAAGTTAAGCACATCCTTCCGTTTGTCAACATCTAAATGATCTAAACTACTTTGGCAACATTTTCCAAATTTTGCATATTTTCACCCAATGCATCTGAAGGAACCTGACACCCTAACTCATCTGAGTCCTCTGGAGGCACATCCACTACCACAGACACAGGCTCGTACACGATCGCTATGGATCCCACCTTGCTTACCATGATAAGGTTTGCAGCCTGTTAATGTGAAATACTCTACACTTACGGCTTGAACCGGGGACCTCAATTTCATAGTTAAACTCTGACAGTTTCCTCTAGAACCTTCCAAGGGTACCCTTATATCTTGGTTCTAGAAAACTATCTGGTTCCATGACTCAACACCCAGCACTAGCTCCCCAGGTTCAAATGAACGTAACCTTTACCTTTTGTTTTTTCAAAATTACCTTTCATTACCAACTGATCGTTCCAAATTTTTCCCTGGCAAAACTTCCAAGCACTAATCATTTTGTTCCCTTCAAGTCTTCACAAACCTTCCAATTTTATTTCACACCCTTCCGGTTCGATTCGAGCATTTTCAAAAACAATCTCCAATGGACCACGAACCTTGTGCCCAAATACCAACTCAAAAGGAGCTACTCAGTAGAAGAGTTAGGGTGGCTCTGATAGCAAAGAGGGCAAAAGGGAGGGCTTTGTCCCAATCACTACCATTATCATAACAATGTTTCTTCAGGACAGACTTGAGGGTTTGATGGAATCTTTCCACACACCTTGACTCTCCGGGTGATAAGGCTACGCTGGTAATGTGCTGAATGGCCAGTTCAGCACACTTACCCCTAAATACCTTACTCGTGAAATTCGTCCCGCAGTCAGTCTGAATTACACGAGGGAGACCATACCTGGAAAAGAAATCAATAAGTTTTTCGAAAACAACTTTGGAAGTAATACGCCTCATAGGTATAGCTTCAGGAAAACGAGAGGCTCTATCCATGATAGTTAATAAATATACGAAACCTGTTTTAGTCTTAGGTAAGGGACCTACAACATCAATTACTAACTCAGAAAATGGTTCACCTATGGCAGGTATGGGATGCAACGGGGCTTTAGGGATCCCCTGATTAGGTTACCCATAACCTGACAAGTCTCACATTCTCTGATAAACTGCTTCACACACTCAATTTATTCCGGGCCACCAAAAATACCTAACCAAGCTGTGAAAGTTTTTAACACACCCCAAATGACCTGAAAAAAAATTGGTATGAGCTAATTCCAAATAGAATTTCTGGAATTGAGAAGGTACCACAATCTGTTCCACTCTACCAGTTTTATTCAAATTATCAGATGCGGGACGACTAAACCTATATAACTAAGCCCTTACAACTCCAAACCTAGGTTTAGTCAGATCCTCAACATCGCCCAAGTCAAAATTAAACTCATCTTTTTGAGCTTTAATAAAAGCAGCTCTGTTCCAATCAAGTTTCATATCATTAACTACAGTATCATTACCACTACTCTCTACTGACCCGGGCCTTACTACATCTAACTCTACACTACTTAACATTAAGTCATCATCATTATCCACATCAAGAAAACTAACAGCTTTTGCTGCAGACCGAGTAATTACAACCACGGGACTAGCCTTTACAGATAATATAGGGAAAATCTCCCGTCCTTCACTATCCAGCATATCATTTCCCAGGATACCATCAATACCCGGGATAGGTAGACTATCCACCACAGCCAATTCAGTGATGCGATCATACCCAGGAAAAGACATACGGACATTAACCAAAGGAGCCGACACAATCGAGTCTGGGAAACCTCCCAATAATACAAAATTTCCAGTATATTTCTCAGAACCATTCAGTGCCCTCTTCATGACCAACGACCGGGCAGAACCAGTGTCCCTAAAAAACTTCACGTGGACAACACAAGAGTCAAAAATCAATTTTCCAGGCCATACATATTTATCATATTTGAGTCACAATTGAGGATTAGGAGCATCAGACTTACTACTATTTCCTAAACTACCACTATCTACTACAGATCTGTCTACAGAACTACTACTAATATTTGACCTATCATTAACTAATGCTACAGGACTTTGATTATTACGCTCTAGGTACCGCCTACGAGCATTACACTGGCTTTGGAAATGCCCTGGCTTATTACACCAGAAACATGTTCCTCTACGGCCTGAACCTCTGTTTCCATTATTATTGATTCTGTTATTTCCCCCATTTGGGAAGTCTCTATTAACAAAAACTCTAGGGGGAGGAGGACCTCCTTGGACTCTACCCATATCCCTACCACCTGAAAAGGAATTAGTAACATTAATATTCTTAGAGATATTGGGAGTCAACAAGGGGGTTCAACTCTCCTACCACCACTATGGAGCGAGCTGAGGGTTATTCAAGACCTTATAATTAAAATTGCCACTACCTGAACGGTGAGTTAACACAAACTCATCCGCTAATTGAGCGGCACTACTCACTTTCATGGCCTTTACCTCCTCAAGGTGGACCCTTAACTCCCTGCTGCAGGCCTTCTTAAACTCCTCAAGGAGCATCAGTTCGCGTAACGCAGCGAAAGTAACTACCTGACGACTTTTCAGCCAGTCGTCGAACTGTTCCTCCTTGACACGTGCAAATTCTACGAAGGACTGTGCAGGGTGTTTCACATAGTTCCGAAATCTGAGGCGGTAGGCCTCAGGGACCAGGTCATATGCTTTCAAAATCAAGCTTTTCACTTTTTGGTAGTCCCGGGCTACTCCCTCCTCCAAGGCATTGTATACCCGAATTGCCTTGCCCACTAACCTACATTGGATTAGAACTGTCCACATCTCTGTGGGCCAGGACAATCGGGTGGCCACACGCTCAAATGCCTTGAAGAACTCAGGGACATTTTGTTCGTCAAATACAGGCACTAATTTAAGTGCCGCACCTAGATTGAACCTTTCCTGAAAATTTACTTTAGGGGAACTGGCCATATGGTCCCCTGTAACCTTGCCATCTGCAAATTAAGGTTAGCCATCTCTAACTCGTGTCGCCTTGCCCGCTCGTTCTCCTCAAATTCAATCTTCCTTAACTCAATTCTTTTACATATTAACTTGTATTCCACCTCCTCCTTGGAGTCACCCAAAGCATTAACAGGGGCCAGGGGTTCAACTGGCACCGAATTAGAGGGGGGCAAGAATGGATTATTTGATACATTTTTAATTAAATTTGCAGGACCCTTATAAATGGTACCTGTACGAGGAGGATCCTCGAACAGGGTTAGGCCAGTCTCCACACTCACACTATCCTCTTCCAAATCATTTATACTACCTTCACCAATACTATCCCATATCACTCTCCCCTTATCACTAACTAAATGCTCAGCCTCTGCCAAGTCCTGGTTGACCTTATCCCTAACCGCCACCAAATATGTCCTTAATTAGTGTCCACCAATGACTTCAGTGGAACCACACACTTAGCACACTCAATTAAATGCTTTTGTTCAACACTGGTAAGTGCTTAAGGCAATCAGCCGACCCCAAAAACTCAGCTGGGTCAAAAATAAACTCTTCCATTTTAACCAAACAAAATAATTCAGGGGGGAAGGCAACACTATCAAAACAGTAACACTACTGAAGCATCCACCTGAGTGTCGCTCCACTGACCAAAATACCGGATACCCCGAGCTCTCAATCCTGTCACGGTCGCCAAATATGTTTATGACCCTTGTTGGGCCGGGGTTGCAAGTTCTTTTGCACAAGAATAGAGAGGACAGTGATCTTACCAAGTATCCCAGATAAATTCAGTCAGCGGAGACAAACACCACAGGAAACTCAACAATATTTATTAACAATCAAAGTAAAAGAATATAAAGTCAGGCCTTGTGACTATACCGGACACAACTTAGTCCTTACTACTCCCGTAGGAGTTCCTAATCACTAATACTAAACCCTAGACAGAAAATATTGAGAGAAACTAAATAAAATAAATTAGTAAAATGGGCCCAACACCAACATAAATATAAACCAATACCTATCACTAAGATAGAGAGGAAAGAAGTAAGAGACCAACAGGGGGAAAACTTAATTCTCCTACCTACAATTATAACTAAACCCTTAAATATAAAAAAGTATCAAACATCTTCATAGATAATACACAAGAAATAATGAAAACTACAGCCTCACTCGTGGCAAGATATACACTGATTGGCATATATATATATATATAAATATAAAAATGTACGCAAAGAGCTTCTCACACTGAATAAGGGATGAATGATTCCCAAATGATTCAGGATAAACAGTTGCCTTGCCGTAGGCCGAAATAAAGGGGAGCCGTGATCTCTTACACTCTGGGACAATGCCACGTACCAGGCCAATACTCGCTATCTGAAGGCGTGCAGCTACACAGGTCACCAATACCATGGGGAAGGAGTCTGTCGTGCTCCCGACCAAAAACACAAGGGAAATTCCCTACCTGGTAGCAACCGCCCTACTTGCACCTCCACGGGCCCTCAATGCCCCCACCGCTGCAGCTCAGAAGGAAGTCGTAGGCAAACACAGTGATGTCCCTCCCACGTCCACTCTGTCGGGATCCAGCGCCGATATCAGAGCCCGCAGGAAAGTACACACAGTAAGGGGGTAAGTCACCGCAGATGGCAGAAATGCCCCTGCGCCTTCAATACTGATGACGACAAATCCTTCGAAGGGCGATTCAGAAAAATAAGCCAGCTGCACACCATGCGGGGAGAATAAGGCGAGCCCTGAACTGTTGTCGGAAAAAGAGTCGCGCCCCTCCAATATCCTCACTGGTGTCCTTTTCACCAACCACTCAAAAGATAAACAAAACAAAAAAAACTAGCATTAATAAGATGCTCACAAACATTAAACAAGCAGGGAGGAGGTTTAACAAGCAGTTCGCTTGACGCTCAGCCGAGACCAAAGTAAAGCTTAAAACTAACGCCTTAAAAACTAATTTCCTTACGCTAAATTTTATATATACAACAAAAATATAATCAAAGCAGGAACAAGGCTGAGATAAAAATAAAGCAAAAGCAATGCCAATTACGTTAATACATGATAATATATATATTATATATATATATATATATATATATAACATATATATACATATATATCCATATATATACACACACATATATATATATTATATATATTATATACTATAATATATATATATATATATATATAATATTATATATATAGATATATAAATTACTATATATATAATATATATATATATATATATAGATACATATATATATATATATATATATATATATATATATATATATATATAAATATATATTATATACATACATAAATACTCTTGACAGGCTATTTATATCGCACCAATTACAATCGGATAAATAAAAGACTGCTGTAGGCCTTGATCAATTTCGGCTCTACTTCTACGCCACTGATGCCGGACCGATACATGGTAGAAGAAATTCACAATATAAATAATAGGGAACTCGTACAAACAAAACACAAAGACTGTTGGAAATTTAAATTTCACACATGACTAGTACCAAGGTGGGGACAAGCATTCATTTGGGTCAGTTACTCCGTTTACTAATTTGATTATTACATTTCCAAATATATCTACTATCTTCCTTAAAATATAAACATTTTACATATTTATTTTGAAATTAATAAACTAATGGATCAAGTTCATGCGCGCCTTGACTGATACTCATATTATCACAAAAGCTTCCTTTCATAAAACTAGACTCAGTGATATTGTTTTCCTGAGCTTTATTAAAATAAAGTATTTTTTCCACCTGCCCATTTAAAAAAACTCCTGCTGTTCACCTGTGTATATCTTACACACTTTTTATGCAGACCTATTCTATTTTCCAAGGTTTTTCCACTATGGCCGATATAAAAGTTATCACAAGACTTATATGGAATTTGATAGACAAATCCTTTGGTATTGTCAGGACAGTTCTTCATACGTACATGTCAGTGTTTTATTGTTCTTTAATGTTACTTTAACTCGAAAATCGTTTGGTAGCTGGGAGATATCTTTCAAATATTATTATAATAATATGGTAGTGCAATGCAAGGAAGTTTTTAGAGTTTTAAGTTCCTTTTCTGCTTTGATTTACAGGCTTTATTGCCGCCTCAAATGCGTTATGGAAGTAGCATAAGACTGAAGCATACCGAAAATTAATCTTACAACAACAAAAAACATGCTCGTAAGGTCATACTCAAAACCGACGCCATAATTCTATATGTATCATCCTAAATCTCTGAAGTACAGTGACATATCGTAAAGTTGCCGATTCGTGTCAAGCTTTCCTTTTTCTTTTCTTCTTTTCATTTCAGATGCCATATACCTCACTAAGTTTGTGAATTCATAACTAACAAAATTAGTTTTATGTACTGGTATCATTTGCAATCTGTTATTCTTTTATTAATCTCAAACACCGGTGTGACAAGATTGGCACGCGCGGCTTACTGCTCTAAATGGTCATCAGAACCACCTCCACAGCGTATAAAAGTAAACCTAATTGTCCAAACAGTCATAGTAAAATTTTGAAACTGGAAATATGAATTACAAATAGTTTTCTTTCAATCAAGTAGTTTAAGGCTATGATTAAACTGCATGCTTATTGTAATACAGATTAATAAGTATAATATAAATATCTAAAGATTCTAAGATGCAATATGGTTCACTAAAGGATTTATTTTTAGAGCTTACCTGTTCTTTGAATAAGATTAAATGATTCTTTCAATTATGTGGAAAGTCATTTATTAATTTAAGTCTTTTAGTATTAACTGTCAAGTTTAAGCAAAAGAGTTTATATATATATTATATATATATATATATATATAGTATTATATATATATATAACCATCAATGAAGGAAGAGGACACACACAGATGTACATGCTGTCTTTATTGCAACGTTTCGTAATTATCAAGTTAATTACATCATCAGGCTGTTAAAATGAAAAATAAATTTCCTAGTAAAATTGTAAAAAACAAAACTAAAAATTAAAAATTCAGGAATGCAAAAGCTAAAAAAGTTATTCTTAGAAGTGTACAAAATATACACATTAAAATTAAGGAAGTTAAATTATTTAAAAGGACATACATTAAAATGAAAGATAAATGAACATAAAAACAAGCATAAAATTGACAAAAGATTGAAAGCAGCAGTGAACAGTTAAAGAACAAAGAAGTTAAGGACCGACCTAGAGGAGCGACAGCGTTAAAACTAAACGTAAACATAAAAAACATAAATAAACAACACAAGTCAAGACAAATACAGAGGGGAGGAAGACGTATGGGTGTTCAACGACGGAACAAGATGTTTAATAAAGAGCGATTCTAGAATAACAACGTCGTGCGGGTTGGTGGTATGGCCTAAAATACAGAAGTCTTTACTATCGATATATGTTTTACATATTTTGGAGTGATTTCTAATATTAGAGTGTTCTGGGTTTGCAATCCTGCTGCCAGTACGGAAGCTTATGCCAAGATGAGAATCTATACGCACCTTAAGGAGTCTGCTGGTGGATCCCACATAGGTCCTTGTTTGACATTCAGGGCAAGTATTAGTTTGATAAATAACACCAGAGGACATATAAGGTGATAACGCTCCTTCGAGGTAAAGAGGGAACCGATGGTGAAAGGGTTTTTAGGGATTAATTTTACGTTTATGGCATGAAAATGTTCCTGAATGATTTCTGTGAACTTTTTGTGAAATTTAATGTCATGAGTAAATGGAAAGCATGCATAGAACTTCATTTTAGGGACAGTTAAAACTTTTGGTTTAACAATGAAATGTTTTTTCAGTAGGTGATCTAATTTCCTATAAATTAGCTTAGCAGGGAAACAGTTATTGTTAAAAAAGTCAATTAAAAAAGTTATTTCGTTATGGAAAAGGACCCAGTTCGACGTAAGGACAAGTGCTCGGTGGAGAAGGGTAGAAACAAGGTTGGACTTAAAATTCATAAAACAGGAGCTATAAACGTAAAATTAATCCCTAAGAACCCTTTCACCATCGGTTCCCTCTTTACCTCGAAGGAGCGATTATCACCTTATATGTCCTCTGGTGTTATTTATAAATATACTTGCCCTGAATGTCAAACAGGGACCTATGTGGGATCCACCAGCAGACTCCTTAAGGTGCGTATCGATTCTCATCGTGGCATAAGCTTCCGTACTGGCAGCAGGAATGCAAACCCAGAACACTCCAATATTAGAAATCACTCCAAAATATGTAAAACATATATCGATAATAAAGACTTCTGTATTTTAGGCCATACCACCAACCCGCACGACCTTGTTATTCTAGAATCGCTCTTTATTAAACAACTTGTTCCGTCGTTGAACACCCATACGTCTTCCTCCCCTCTGCATTTGTCTTGACTTGTGTTGTTTATTTATGTTTTTATGTTTACGTTTAGTTTAACGCTGTCGCTCCTCTAGGTCGGTCCTTAACTTCTTTGTTCTTTAACTGTTCACTGCTGCTTTCAATCTTTTGTCAATTTTTGCTTGTTTTATGTTCATTTATCTTTCATTGTAATGTATGTCCTTTTAAATAATTTAACTTCCTTAATTTTAATGTGTATATTTTGTACACTTCTAAGAATAACTTTTTTAGCTTTTGCATTCCTGAATTTTTAATTTTTAGTGTACAATTTTACTAGGAAATTTATTTTTCATTTTATCAGCCTGATGATGTAATTAACTTGATAATTACGAAACGTTGCAATAAAGACAGCATGTACATCTGTGTGTGTCCTCTTCCCTCCATTGATGGTTATTAATATGGATTGACTCCTGGCTCCTGGCACTAAGATATATATATATATATATATATATATATATATATATATATATCATATATATATATATATATATATAATAGATATATATATATATATAATATATAGTATATATATATATATATATATGTCGATATACGTATATATTTTTTTATTTATTTATTTATTTATTTTTATACTGACAAAGACTGCTATTCTCTTAAAAGACCTTCTGTGGTTCTATATGTAACTTGAATCGATGATACTTTTAAGTGGGCGAATGTGTACATTACTTCATAAGCTTCCCCGACAGAAATTGTTAGACAAACATGAATGTTAAGCGTAATGCATTTTTAGCAAGAAAGATGGACAGCTTAGGTCTAGTAACAATATCTTGGTTCCGTCACATAAAGGTTACACCCACCCGTTCCTATGCATGTGTTTTTCTTACTCGTGGATACTCTTTCTATTTTCTTTTTTTTACTTGCAGTTTCTTTCTAAGAACCATGTGACGACTGTCGTTTTGAACTTTCTGAGGTTGTTATTTTTAAAATCATTTGTAATCCATTCATCATTTGATACACTATTATTTTCATGGAAACAATGTATTGGAAGAAAGCCTTCATTACTTGCTCCATTTTTATTCCTTCCCTCTCATGGTTTCGCTAATTTCCTTTCATTATTTGTTTGTTTGTTTGCATGATGTTTTTACGGGACCAACGGCTTTACGTGACTTCCAAACCACTTCGAGAGTGAACTTCTATTACTAAAAATACACATCTCTCACACCTCAATGGAATGCCCGAGAGTCGAACTCGCGACCAACAAGGTGCTACGCCAACACCATACCGACCACGCCACTGAGGCGCTGATTTCCTTTCATTAATACATCGATCTTACAATTCTCGTCTGACTGTTCGACACCCTCACCTCTAACCCTTACTTCTGAAGTACG